>NC_135391.1:3062500-3362500 GCF_051989625.1 Stigmatopora argus
ACGTCTATTCTCTCCCGTATTGTTATTTTCTCTCTTATAGGTTCCTAATGAGGAATCGGCCCTCATTATGATTTTAAGGATGAGAGAGGAAAGCTTTTAATTAATGATATGTAAATGGTTCTGAATTGATTATGTTACAATATCAAGAGAGATGGGTAGAAGCTGTGGTGTAATATATTTTAATTAAGAATTAATTAAAAATGATGGCAATTTTATCGAGACTCACACAAAATAGAAGACGGATTCTCGGTCACAATTAAATCAGCCTTTTGATTAAATAAACACACGCATGCGAGTGGTATTCATGGAGGAGTTAGATATATTAAATCCCACAAAGAGTTATACTGGGGGGGAATAATGGATGCTTGCGGTATGTCGTGGTCGACCACAAGCTGGGTTGTCTGGGGTTAATGGTGATTTATCTCATTCCTAATTCATGAGATCCTCCTGCTTTTGCGTTTGGTGGATCAATGGCGGTGTGTTTTTAAATCTAGCATCTTCAAGATGAGATTTTTCAGTAGGAAAACCCGACGTGAAGGTGGCTTTTCGTCACCTGTGGCCCTTTGATAATCTGCGCTTTTCTTAAGATTCATGTGAAGAAGACGATCCTCGTTAACCTTTTTTTAATTGCCGCCTGCTTTTCTTTCATTCGGTCTTCAGAGCGGAAGCAAACGGGAAACATTAGCCGCATTAATGGCGTGAGCCGCTATTAAAGGGAGCGAGGTCTTTGTTTTCTTGCTAACGGCGTCGTGCTAAAGTCGGCGATCAATGGCGGGGTGGGGGTGCTATCACAGTACTCCGAGCAGGCGTAGCTCAAGGGGGGGGTAGGGAAGAGGGGGTTTTCCCTGGTGGTTCATTTTGATTGGAGCATAGAGTTTGGTGTTGAAAGGCGAGGGGGAAAGACAGGCTGTTGGAGGCAAATCCCACTGGATCAGTTAGGGCTTTGCAACAAAAACACCTTGATTCCCGGGAACATTTGCTTTGGAAAAGGGTGAATTTAAATAAACAGCCAACCAGAGAACGCAATGATCTAAAGCATTTCCGAAGGTTTATATGTTCGGGGAGAGATAGCGTAGCTCAAGCTTAGGCTTAATTTGCAATTCATGTTTTATGTAACAGTAAATCGAGAAAAAAATGGAAAAATAGTGGAATATTGCACTGGCATTGCGTCTGTTGCGGAGCTCTAGTAATAAAAATAACGTTGGGTGAATGGAGGTTTAAAATGTAAGTAATGATATGTAAGTGTGATTGGAGAGATTTTATGAGATAAACAATCTTTTCTGGGTGTTGTGGAAGATTTGGTGGTTGAAATAGAGCCAGGGATGAATGGATTATTAGTCCTGGTATGATGTCACATGGAACGGCTTGGAGGCAACAAGAATATTCCTGTGTACACACACAGAGAAACATACTCAAGCATGTACTTTACAAGCATGTACACTTGTGTGGGGTGTCACATCTTGTTTTTGACATGTGAAGCTAGTTGCAATTCATCACTGTCACAAGTGTTCTCTCTTAACATATCCATATTTGACCGTTAGTTTTCCGGGGAGACCTTTGTCCGAAAAATGGAGTTGTTTCAACTTTGGCTCCAAAGTAGAACTAGAAGTTTGGCCAGGAAAAGCAGATAAGACATGTTTAAGACAGATAAACTCTAAAGGCAATTGCCTCTATTATTTGTCCGCCTATCCGGATCACATATTTTTGCAAGTCAGCATCACAATTTTTTTTGCATCTGCTACTACCGAGTCCTGATTTTATACCTCAGAAATTAATTAGAGAGAAACTTTTTGTTGACTCCCCCCAAATAATTATAATAAATTGAACAAAACTATCCCAACATGATAGACATAACAAAGGGTACAAAATGAAGCTCCAAACAAATTACGTTCCAATGTTCAGTGTTACGTAAAAAACTAACATTTTTTAAAATAAATTGCATGTTTAATTAATTGCAGTAACAACAAAACACAAACAAAGGCCGGTGAATCAATAAAAGTTTAAAAATAAGTAGATACGAAACCCGATCATTTGACTGAAAATAATCAGATCTGATATCCAATTACTTGATCGGATTGGGGTCACATGATAAAATTTCACCAAAACTAAGGAATTACTTTTTTTTGATAGTCCATGGTTTTATCGCACGTTCAAAAGGTCCTGAAAGATAACTACTCTTGAGTGACCGTGGCAATCGACACCGACCACAACAGCATCAATCGGTGACCGTGGTTACCGCATCCGAACTGTATGACGGGAGCCAGAACACGAAACAATGCTGAGGGAACGTCTGGTGGGTTCGCTGCACAGAATTACAAGCGAGGGAGCAGGCCTGCTGAGGCAATTACAGCTTAATGGGGTCATTTGGAAGGCAATTGCCAGGGGTTAATGTAGTATGGAGAGATGAGGTGAGCTTGAACTCAAATTTGGGCTTAGAAAATGTGTTCAAATGAAAAGGCAGCAGGCGAACCCGTCGGACGATTGCGGATTACACGAACTAAACGCCAAGAGATGCTGATGTTTGTTGGCTCTCAATGAATGTTCTTCAACCCTGAATTGTCTCAACACTATTTTAATTTTCCTTGCTCCTCACATTCTCCTATTATTGCTTATTTCCCCCAAATATGGTGAGCGGCAGTCTTCTATTGGATGCTGAGGAATAGATGCTATAAGAAGCACCTTAGAGAATGCTTTGAAAGGTTCATTATACACTGTTGCGTTATCCAGTTCATTACCTTAATTGCCCAACATAATCTGGTGCTGGAAGGCTTCGCTAGAGCTTTGGGAAGAAGTCTTTGCCAGGACCCCCTGGCCCTGGTCTCATCTCCCTGATCCCCCTGATTTGTAGCGAGCAGACCAATCACGCTAAAGCCAAACTTTGATCAAAGCCAAGTTTACTTAAGTTGAGCCATGTGAAATCCCCTGGGAGCTGCCATGTGTGCTGAAGCATAGGAAGCGCTAGCGTTCCTGCTTGTGACCGTGTCGGATCAAGCTGAAGAGCAGATTTGCGGATGGTCGTTTTTTTTCATATCGCGAGCGTTTTTTTGCAATGTTGTGTTTCGTCATCCGTTTGAACATCTTCTGTTCGTGTAGATCAGGGGTGGCCAAACTTTAATCTCCGCGGAAAATCAACGATTGCATCGCAATTGAGTAAAAAAATTAATCAGGTTGATTTTTCTATGCCGACATTCCCAGTTGAAATTATATTACACAACTAATATACTACTAAACTTTCCAGAAAAAAAGAAAAAATGTTAAGTGACTCTCACATTGGATTTTTTAAAATGAATTACTTCATGTAAAACAACGGTGTCAGCGTTAACGTCCACCCGATTTCATGTGGGCCGGACCATTTTAGATATAATATTTAGATTTTTTTTAATAAATGGATTAAAAGAACTGGATTAAAAGCCCTGAATATTCAGTTTTTTATAGATCTAAAACAATGTTTATTTGAGCTTTTTTAAAATATATTTTTAGATTTTACAAAATGATTTTTGAACTAAAAACACAGAAAAAATGATTAAAAAATGTCAATTATTGATTTAAAAGGGGGAAAATCAGGAAATTTAATATACATCTATACTCTTCATTTTAATTTGATCCTAAAACAGAAAGTTGGCACTCATGATTTGCTTTCCTGGCCCACACAAAATGATGCGGCAGGCCAGATTTTGCCCCCGGGCCACCACTTTGACACCAAGTTCAACAAAATGCTGAACTTTAAAGTTTCCTAAATTAATTGCTTGATTGACTTCCTCCATTAGTGCAACAGAATCTAGGCTGTATTTTACATTCTTTTGTGGGCCAAAATGCATTATATTTTCACCATTTGCTGCTGGCCCATAAAAAAATTGTGCAGCGGGCAGCAGGTAGCCCACGGGCAATAGTTTGGACACCCCTGGTATAAATTATTCACTCGTCCAATCTTTTTCTGCTGTTTGGTCCCCTCCCTGACCTTCTGCGCAAGCTTTGGTCCACAACACACACATTTTCCCAGGCTTCCCAAAGGGTATTTTCCCATTCGTTCTTCCCCATTAGCAATGCCCCAAATCATTTTAAAAAAAGGCCTATTTATTTTGCTTTACGTGACGATGAAATCACGTCTTGCCCCGGTTAGACCAGGACTCCATTTTAAATGAGTTTTGTTTTGTGTTTACGATTTGCATCCTTACAACGTGGCATTTTGCGATATGTACATTCTTTTAGGCTACATTACTTCACAATAGAGAGGTGGTGGAACGTTCCTTGTCAGTGCTGTAGGCGCAAAAAGGCATGATGCAGCTCTGTTGTCATTTTACAGTGACAAATAGACAGTGGCAGACCATCAGAAAAGGGGGAAGAGTGAAATGGTGTCACTGACAAACTGCTATGTCCTTTAGGCCCTTTGGCCTCCAGAGTATGGGGCACATGTAGTGTTTACCTACGGTCAGCTGCAGTGTGAACATGCTGTCCAGAAGACCCCGCCTCCTTCTGAGAAAAAAGCTTTTATGCAGGTTCCTTAATTGATTTCTTTCCGGAATTGAAAATGTATAATAAGTGTCTGGCGGAGAATAAAAAGCTAATGTTTGGTTCGTTACGAAGTACACAAAGCAAAAAGGTACAGTGGTACCTCAACATATGATCTTAATCTGTTCCGGGACTGAGATCGTATGTCGAGCTTTTCGTAACTCGAGCGAACGTTTCCCATTGAAATGAATTAAAATCAAATTAATTGGTTCCAATCCTTTGAAAAAACACCAAAAACAGGATATTGGATTGGAAAAAATATTTTATTTCTTCTAATTTGCCATTTATTAACAAAGTAACACATAACTAGTGTTTTAATAGTAATAAAATGTGTTAAATAGAAGTAAAATTAGACGCATTTCGCGGAGGGTAGAGAAAGCGACATACACGGAGGCGGGGGGACTTTAAATTTACTTGGATTAATATATACAGACACACTCAAACATACGTTTAATGTAACTTTACACAAAACTGAATTCTAATTTTGTTTTAATCTTTTTTTACCTTCGTTTTCCGGGTTAGCGGTTTGCCACGCCTCCACCCTCACGTTCGCTATCGATGGGCTGTTTGCTGTTGTATTCCTTTCAAAATATTCCGTAAATGATGCACACAAATGTCCTCACAATAAGATAACGCACGATCACTTGCCAACGAGAAGTAGTCTTCAATGAGCAATCGCGGGAACTAACAGGCTAAGGAAGGAACAACAGCCTACTCACGTATTGATTGTGGGTAATGAAGTTTTATTCTGAGAAAGGGTGCCATTGCCTATCGGTGTTGTGTGCACGAGTATACTTCATTACCCAGAAAGCCCTCTTTTTGCCCGCACATGCGCGTTGTGCGTTTCCTGGTCGAAACTGGCCTGAATAAATCGTTCAGTGCTCGTAGATATCTGTTATACACAAAAGAGATGCGGCAAATAAAGACAGTGCGCTACAATGATAAACAGCCTCTCATGTCATGGCCACCTGGCTTGGTCGCATCTCGAAATTTTGATCGTATCTAGGGCGAATTATTCGATCGAAATTTTCATCGTACCACGAGTATGTCGTAGATAGAGGTGATCGTAGGTCGAGGTACCACTGTACGTGATAGTCCCCAGTGAGAATTTCCAGCCGTCGTCCATGTCACCAAAGCATTCCATCCAAAAAAGGCAGCCTTCCTGTTTGGAAGGTATAAAAAGAAAATCGATGCTGCAATCTTTTCTTTTGGCCTCCTCCAATCCGTAATTGAAATGGAAAATCAAATGAACGGCGAGCAGATAATTGTTTTATCAATATTCCCTGCCTGCCCTACAAGGGTCAGTGCAGAATGATCATGAGTTGGGGATATGACGAGGACAAAATGTGAAATTGAACAGCTAGGAGGCAATAAATCAGCCTTGACAACTAAGAGTGACCAGCATGTAGCGACACACACACACACACACACACACACACACACACACACACACACACACACACACACACACACACACACACACACACACACACACACTTCCCCTTTCAGAATATGTCCTGAAGCTGTCGCACTAAAAAGGGAATATTCATCTCATTATTGTTGCACTTAATATTATTGATATCAGATATCAGTCTTGGAGTCCAGACAGGAAATCGAGGTCATTTGGGCTATAATTGTTGTTGCTCTTGGTACGTGATATGGAGAATATAATAAGGACAAACAATTAAGGGCGTCCTTGCATTTTAGAGGAAGAAAGCATTTTGTAGGTTCCCAAATGTTCCCCTCATAAAAACCTGTAGTAAATGTAAAGGCGGTGTTTTAAGAATCATTGTTATATTTGGCATGTAATTCTAAAGTTAATTTAAAGAGTTACATTAAAACATCTTGTGATATCACTTATAATGATGCTTCAATCATCAAGCTGATATGTCAATTATTTATTCATTATCTTGTTCTTTTCAGACAAAAACAAAAAAAATACTCTTGAATTTGAATCCCCATTTACTTGAACTGCATCCTTTAAAAAGTAAAACCATGCAAGAAATGTTGCCATTTTCTATTCTTAAAACAAAAGCTGGAATTTCAATTTTCCTCCCATTCCGAGCAATGGCCAATGTAAAAGGCCATGAAATGGCCAAATCCTAAATTATGTCATGCCTATTTCCATCCGGCTCCTTCAGTCACAAAGCATTGACAAAAATATGAGATTGATGTAGTTGAAGGGTGTTAAGTAGCTGACAGGAAGGTGTCACAAACAATGAATGGTGATAGCTCAGAGGAAAATCAATGACAGAGGTTGAAGTCACTCTTGTGTGCTACTTGGCAACGTTGTACCGGTTGCGGAAAAGAGCTGTCGTCATGCATCGGCTCTCTGATCAAAAGCAATACTTGATTGCGTTAATGAAGGCGGACGCAATAAAAGAGACAAGTATAAGATAGACACTGCAGCAAAGAACGCTTGTGTGGCTTTTAGTGGCGACTCCACTTGACTTCATTGGAATTTGCCACTTGGCAAATCTCTTGTTAGCATTGTTTGTTCTCGTGTAGCATTTTGCAGCAGATGTTTTTTGGGGATATTAATCTTAATCGTATTTTTAACTCACGTTTTGGTTTTAGCAAACACTTCTGCATTGCGAATTGAACGTTTTGACAACTGGCAAAATGCAAAACTTATTTAGAACATTACTTTGCTTTTTCGAAATGAATCATCGTGGTACAACCTGGCAACCCGAAAAATGCAAAACTTATTTAGACCATGACGTTGCATTTTGAAACGAATCGTCAGGGTACAACCTGGCAACCTGAAAAATACAAAACTTATTTTGAAAATGACGTTGCATTTTGCAATGAATCATCAGGGTACAACCTGGCAACCCAAAAAATACAAAACTTATTTAGACCATGGTGTTGCATTTTGAAATGAATTGTCAGGGTACAACCTGGCAACCCGAAAAATGCAAAACTTATTTAGACCATGACGTTGCATTTTGAAATGAATCGTCAGGGTACAACCTGGCAACCCGCCAAATGCAAAACTTAGTTCGAACATGACGTTGCCTTTCGAAATGAATCGTAATGGTAAGTTGAAATATCCAGCCAAAAATTAAAACTTAACATTAAAATTTTCATTGAATTTGCTGAAAAATAAACAATGCTCTATTTTACGCGATATTTGAAGTTTAGATATAAAATGGATTTTTAGTAGTTTGGTAAAGACTGGTGTAGTGAACTACGCACGATTTGTAGTATTTGGCAGCTCTGCTGTATATACACAAATTGGATACATCATTGCTTGTATATTTCCTCCTGAACAAGAAAGGGGAAAAAAAATTGACAGAATGTCTTCCAAATGCCTAAAGTGATGATCCCCCCCGAACCTCTCTTCTCCACTTTGTTGGGATTGCAGTTGTAAGCTTTGCACCATATGCTACTTTCCTCTTTAGCTGGGATTATGCCATCATTATTGCTGATAAAAGCTGTTTACTGCCTTGGCTCCAAATCGATGCTTGGGGCGCTCTGAAACTGGCATTCCCTCTCCAGAAGAGTTCATTCTCTGCCAGCTGCTCAGGATCCATGCTTTTTTTCCACATTTCCCAATTTTTCTCCTATTTATTTTCAATTCATCCCCACCTCTGTTTCACCGCTTCCCCTACGACGCTGCATTAGCATGCATTTTCTACAATTGGACACTTCCATTTGATTTCCTTGGAGGAGATTGAAGGTGTCTCCCTCTCATAAGCCGATAAAATATTCCGACTAGCCGGCTTTTTCCAGCCGATAATGGTTTCCAAAACAATAATAACCACTTTCTCTTGTGACAAAGTGCAATTGCGGGATTGAAAAAGCTCTAAATCAAGAAGGCTTCCTTCTTTTGGTGGTAGCAATCAATGGCATCATCAGTCAATCCAGATCCAGCCGGACAGCTATGTTAAGATAACAACCAGTTCACCCGACGATAGCAGCCTCCGTGACCTTCGATGCCTCAAATTAATAATGTAAAACCAACACTAGACAAGCACTCCCCTGGTCCACATGCAGCCAATGATGAACTGCCTTTTGGCTTCCATCAATGGTCACTCCCATGAAGGCATGTTTCAAAAAATGATGCATTATGACACATTTTCTTCTTTCCTCTTTTTAACCCAGGCTCCACGTCCCTTAAATAACGTCTCTCGCTCCTCCTTGTAACTCCCTACTACCCAGGGAAATCATGGTGATCAATATTTCCCATTTTAAAAGAAACCGTAGCAAACGTTCACGTTAAATTTACTCTAGTCCTCGGTAGGTTTAAATTGTTATATATGAGCAAACTAAACAAGACCTCCATGGGCCCGCTATTGTATGTATATTTGTCCTTGTCTATTACTCGGTGGTCTTCCTCTGTCTATCCATCTGTCATTTCATCCATCCTGGCTATGTCTTGTCATATGGGGGTGATTCAGTAATGCGTTCACAGCACATAAATCTCAGCATGCTATCTCACTACTTCTGAATATTGGTCAAGGGCCATTGAACAAAACAGCTTAATGCACCTTAACCATTTCAGTCATGGCAGAAAATGTAGAATACTGACATCAGGGATCAAAGACTTAGTGAGTTATTTCAGAGTTGTTGTTTTTTTAAACTGTGAGTTGGTATTAAATGGATGCGTGACAATTTCCTTTCAATGTTTTCCAAAAGCCCAGCCAATGCAATTTTGTTCATCATCAACAATTTAAGAAAATGACAATTTTATGCCTTGAAGCTGTCCTTCTTGAAAAAATATGTATCATAGCATCAAAGGTCTTCGTCAATAGTATTATTGCTCTATGCAAAACTTCTTTTTTTAGCGCAAATGTTTGTTTTCTTTACTAGATTGTTATAAAAATGTATTCCGACTATCATATTTTTAGAAAATTCTAAGTCACATATTTTTTCATAGTTTGGCTGGACCTTAAACACGTCAGTTTTTTCCTCTCTTACCATGTTGTTTTAATTTTTATCAGAAAAACTATTTTGTTAACAGATACCTGTTAAGCCTATTGTTCTCCATTATTCTAATATTACTTTAACGTATGTTTTTTTCATGGTTTCTGGTAAGATAAAAAATTGCCCATTCAAAAATGCGACTAATACTCCAGTGCGACTTATATATTGTTTTTATTCCCCTCTACGTTGTGTATTCTTTGCCTGGTGCGGCTTATACTCGGGTGCGGCTTATACTCGGGTGCGACTTATACTCAGGTGCGACTTCCAGTCCCAAAAAAATATGATTTCTTTTTTCTCTGTAAATACCGATAGCTAACTGAGTGAAGTCCAGGAAGTTGTGGAATGTCCTTTATGGCAGGTGTTGAGACCGTGTGTGTGGTCGCCATTGCAGGTGTATGCAATTATTCTGACAGCGAGTCCAAGACTTTAACAAAACATAAGTCAGTAGTGTTTATCCGTGCATTAAAGCCAATGCCTTTGCATGTGTCGGTGAATATGAATGTGCGCCTAAGAAACATGCACGTGTATAAACTGCAGTTTGAACTCGCAATTGTTTCACGTAGCTCGTAGTTGATGCACTGGGAAGGCTGTCTTGCTCTTGTTATGGCGGAGGAGAATCTGTATGTCATTTATTCAGCACACTGCGGTAGCAAATGGAAAGAAGAGTTAATGTATTGGAAAATATCCCTTTTGGCACCTCAGCATTATTTGTCATAGGTCAGGCTTAAAATGTAGCTTGATACAGTTATTAACTCTAATCCAGGCATAAACACAAATCCTGGAGCACCAGCCCAATTAATAATTAGCATAATTAACATGCATTTTAAACAGGGGCTGGTCTTGTCATTGCCCAGGCAAGGATGGAGGTAATTAGGGCTAACAGAGCAGTGCCTGGGGCCCCCTCGCCCGTGGACGTGGACGTGCTAGAGTCATTTCGCAGCGTAGAAATTGACAAGTGCAAGACATGCTCTTTCCCTGCTTAGAGCGAAACTCTCTTTGACAGAATTAATAGTTGACAAACCACTCCTAAAGCCTGTGCATTGTTTCTGTCACCAGTTCGGTTTGATGCCACTGTTCGACATTATAAATCAATAGTGTCGGGATTTAGCAATGTTTATAGCCAGCAACGGTTTATTATTTCACGGGACTGTCATGGACAAATAGTATTTATCGGAGAGGTCTATAAATTACCGCAGACACATTGTTGGTTTACCCAAACCCAGTCTGCTTCTGCAGAGAGAGCATTCCAATGTCCGCTTGCATATTTAGAGTCATTTATTTTCCCAGCTGTGGGCCCACATTAACCCTCTGGTTTCCCACAGTTCTCGGTGACTTATCGGGTTGATTGCTTGATGGCTCGGTTTCCTCTGACGTGATGATGAAAGTACGTTTTGAAGCTGCTTCTGTTTCTTTTTTGTGGTTCAACATTTCAGACTCTTGGACACATTCACTGTCTATGAAATAATTTGGTCTTGGGTCACATTTAAACATTTTTTGTACAACAGGGCTGCTTTCAATTTTACAAAATAGACTTGACTTTGGAGTACAACACTGAAATTAATGTTTTAAATCAATAGCTAGTCGTGTCTTATTTTGTTGCATAAAAGACAAGTCAATTTATAGTGATTTTAGGTTATGGGAATTTAACAGGGATTTGTTTTTTCTATTGGCTTTGAGAAATGTTAAAATCTGTCTTTCATTTCCAGAGCTGATCAAACAAACTATACTAATGTGTCAAACTAGAGCAGCCAAAAAAGTTACAATTATAGTATATGCCATTTGTGATTCAAATAAAATGAATGACGTGACAAAGGAAAAATTCATTAGAAATACTTTTTTCAATATTATTCTAATTTCAACTTCCCTCTTGCCTGAAATGTTCCACTAGACAAAAAAAAACACAATTTATCGCTTTAAATTTCACTTTGAACTTGTGTGCCTCCCAAAATTCACGATGAAAACCATCAAAACACTCGTTTATATCATTATCTATTAGAGCAACTAATCATAATTTACTGCCTTCTATTTCACATTCATGTAAAATATCTTAATTTCCGTCAATCACACGTAACACTAACAAAGAACCTGCATTTGCAAGTCTTAAAAAATAAATGTATTCGAGATAAGTTCGCTAAAAGGAACGTTCCACCGTACAAAGACACAACTTTTAATAGCATGTTCATTTCCTTAAACATTGGCACTCATTTGTCAAAAAAAAAGAAAAAACGAAGGTACTAGCGAGAGCCTGAAGTGATTCCAAACCGTGCTATTGATCAACTGTGCCACGGACAATAAGGTCCATGTTCAGATGGGAAGTCATTAGTTGCTCCCGTGTGCTAATTCACCCCCGCGTGTAGGCGTTGCCGCTAGAATGCTAATTCTCTACTCCAATCTGACAGCTGGGGTAAAGAAATGGTCAGGCGTCGGCGACCTCCGAGTGCTTTGGGCTTCTGTTTTTAGTAATGAGGGGGATTTCATGGTGGTGGGTGCACAGGAAGAAAAGGGGGTGCGCGGCTGACCCCATGCTGTCTTTGCCCCACCTAGCAGAAATGATATAAAAGAAAGATGACATTTGGTGTCCACATTTAACTTGCATTCGCAGTCCACTTGAGGGGTCCAGTATGCGTGACCTACCTTGATTAAGCCCGGGGGCTGCGAGGACTGCACCCTTTAGACTGAAACAAAAAAAGTGGAGGCTCAGAGGAGAAAAGCAGAGCTTGTATAATTGGGCCAAGTAGAGCTGCGGGAGGCAGCCAGACTCGGCTTTGCCTTTTGTATATTCATGACCCCCCGACTTGATTGATGGAAGGATAGCATTTGGTGACACTGTCATTTGCAAGTTGAAAAGGTAGCGCAATGGCTGTAGCGGTGCCGTGGCTGCTGCGCCTTAGAAGGAGCATCGAGAGGAGGCTCATTTCTATGCTGATGATATCCAGCCCCCTCTCATTTTTTCTTTGTCTCCGTTAGAAGGACATCTGCTGACAACACATAGTTGGAAAAAGAAGCAAGTTGATGATGAAAAGGGGCCATGTAAACGTACGTTGTGGAAAAAGAAAGACGATTTTAATCGGCGACAAAGTTGGCTATTTCGGATCTACATAATTGTGTCCCGTATTTGTGAGAAATGAAGCCATTTGGAGCAGATAAGACACAAAAATTGGAGTCAGACACAACGAAAAGACGATGTTATTCTGGACGTCGAAGAGCTAATCAATCAAAATGGCTGTAAGGATAGAACAACAAATAATTCTCTTGTACTTTAATGTTAAGTTATCTGGAAATCATCGGTATGCATTTGTTTTACAGTTGAATATATTTTATGCAGGAAAGTGGAAAATGGAAAATATAATAAGTACCCTATTTTTCACACTATGTCGCACCGGAGTATAATTCACATTTTTGGGAGGGCATTTTTTTTTACTGGATTAGGAAACAAGAACCAACAAAGAAGAACAACATTAAAGTAATTACATTAAAGTGGAGAACAATAGGAATATATTAGCATAACCATTTTTACGATAACTATAACCTTAAAAACCACAAGACAGGCTTTCGGTTGTCAGAGAGAAAGACAAAAAAAGATAATATATAAATAACGCTTGAGTATTAGTCACACTATGAAAAAAGTGCAACTTATAGTCCTGAAAATACGGTAATCACCAATCTGTTTTCCATTTTGTTAAATGGGAAAAGAAAATTAAATCCCTAGTTGAGTTCTGTTTTGTGATGAATTTTATTACTGTTACAATAATAGCAACCATTAAAGTTGATTCATGTACACTTACAATGTTACATGATATTAAATTATTTTTATCTGATTTGCTTCATGGTTAAGCAATCAATACGTTCCATTTATTTATGTCAATAGGGCTGATGCCATGCTGTTTACATTTCATCAGTATGACATACTGACGGTATTTTTTGTACATGTTTTGAGTATGTGACAATCCGAGCTTTTCATTCAATATGTGAAAACAGAGCAATAAGAGGCCAGAATTATTATTTTTTTTTATTTTGCGGCCGACATTGTCCCCACTAAGGCTGAGCACGCACCCCCACTCATCCCATCCACAATTTATAGCTCCAGTGAGTGAGTGTCTTTAACTCTCATCTTGGTATTTATAGCAATTAACACGAGAATTGCAACCAGCAACGCGAGTTCGCGAGTCTATAAATGTAACAGCGCTCAGAGTCAGATGCTGGATGAGGAAAGGTGACAATAAATATGGAAGTATCAATTAGACGCCAGTGATGCATTGCATTATGGTGTATGAAATATCTTCGGGCTGCTGGTTAAACCAAGTTAGATACCGTGGCTCACACATACGCATAAAATCAAATCAAATTATCTGGACAAATACAAATTAGTTTCTTTATAAAACTAAACAGACATTTTTTTTGTTTTGGAATGAAAACCTTACAACAAAATGTGTTAAAAAACAAAAACGCTAACACAGAAATGGTAAATAATTCCAGAAGGGAGCATGTACTATATTCAATTCTTTAAACATGATCTAGGGAATCCTTGTAATAATTTGCACTAAAATCTCAGGTTAATCCTAATAAACTAAAGATGATCTAAGAGCACGGCAGTAAAATAAAATATTGCCCTGCTCATTAATCTAACAAACGTACTATAAAACAGGACTGGCACAGCTCAGTAAATTAAACGACAGCAAGAACGCTGATCAGGGCAAATTCGGTCTGCACTGACTGCAGGTCTGAATTCGTCTTATTCCAGGGGTCTTGATGTAGAATGTGTTAAGGGGACGTAGGATGTGTTCGGCATCCAAACTGGTCCCACCGTCACCAAGAAAGGTTTTGAGGAAGGAACAACTTCCATGTTTCATTTCTGTCAACCTTGGCCAATTGCTTCCCTTATTATTGATTGCAATTCCGCTTTTTAAGCATAAAAAAAACAATGTCTGGGTACATTGCTTGCTAACGTGCTATATTCATATAGTGAAAAGGTGGACAGGTGAAAGGGGAATGCATTTGCACATATCTTGCTTAAAGCATGACTATTAGGAGACGTTTTCGTCGGCTACAAGCGACTGAGACGATCTGGATTAGAGCCAAAATGGGTAAACCAAGATCGGTTTTACAAAAAAACATCCGGATTAGAGCCAAAATGGGTAAAACAAGATCGGTTTTACAAAAAACATCCGGATTAGAGCCAAAATGGGTAAAACAAGATCGGTTTTACAAAAAACATCCGGATTAGAGCCAAAATGGGTAAAACAAGATCGGTTTTACCAAAAAACATCCGGATTAGAGCCAAAATAGGTAAAACAAGATCGGTTTTACAAAAAACATCCGGATTCGAGCCAATATGGGTAAAACAAGATTGGTTTTACAAGAAACATGTGGATTAGAGCCAAAATAGGTAAAACGAGATTGTTTTTACAAAAAACATACTTTAAAAAAATCCCGTTAAAAAGTTGTTATACGGCATACACAATTTAAATGATCGAAAAATGTATAAAAAAACAGGAAAAACATAAATTGACAACTATGATGTTTTATGCATTCCTCTTAAGTGCGAAACGGACATTTTCTGAGAAAATCTCAGCGATCGATCCGGCGTCCCGGAGAATCCTACCGAGTTTATACATGCTTTGTATGGCAGCTTTCATAAGACATTTACCCCATGATTTGCGATGAGCTTATGTGTGAATAATTAATGGCAATTAATCCTTAATTACAGTAATTAGGCAAGTCACAGGAAATTAGGCTGCAGATGGAGAAGCCCATGTCTAGGAAGGGGAGAACTAGGCATGCATTTAGTGACAGTGGACCTGCACTTGTGTACCCTGGCGAGTCTGCACTCTTGTGTTCATTTGCCAGCAGAGTTGACAAAAACACACACCGAGCAACCACACACCCAATAAAACCCACTGATAAAAGTCACATTAATCCGACCTCCGACCTTATCGTCGCTTAAAGTTCTTCCGTGGCCCCAAATGTTAAGAAGAGGCGATTCAATTGGAAAGGTTGTGAACGGCGAAGGAACGGTAATTGGTTAACGCTACACACCCGGCTCGCCTTTTCTCTCTTTTATAAATCTTGTTCCAATGTTTATTGAGTCCCCGCGGCTGCAGACTTTAACACCCGTGCGCTTTTAGGTCTTAACTTTATGAATCTGCTTGGCCTGGAAGGAAGGAAGAAGATATTTATGTGTACCTCTAATAGAACAATTAGCCTCGTTAGAATTATTAAAGGAAACTATAGTTATTTGCTTGCTGATTTTGTTGTTTGGGAATAGATTGGACCTGTGTGTGAGGCGAAGAATGGGAAGAAGAATAAGAAAGAGGCGCTATGTGTCTGGCTCGGAGCTAATTTGTGCTTCTCCATGCTTGCCTTGATGAATTTCCGCTTCTTTCTGCCCCTGTTGCTTTCAATTACACTCTTATTCACCGTCCTAATTGATATGCCAGTCTCAGTAGATGAACCATGGACTTTTTACAGTCCATATTTCTATTCTTAGACCAACGTTTTCATCTTGACTAGTTGGAACTATGGATATCATGGATGTAAACTTTCTAGAGCTATAGCACAGCTTGAAGTCATTCTGGTTAAAATGTACTAAACAATTCATTCTTTCATAGCCATACATATATATTTTTAATTTTCCAAGACTTATAAAATAAATAAAGGATATTGGTTGCCAGTCAGTTGCTGGAAAAACCTGCAAAATCCACTATGGTCTAATAAAATCTGTTTAATTTTCATGTTCTATCTTCTTATTTTCTATGTAAATTCTCATGATAAAAAAATGGTTAAATTCGTATTCCAATACAGACTATAACAATAGCATTAAAGTGCTAATAAAATAAATAAATAAGAGTACTGCACAATAAGGTCAAACTATCAAAATAGTGCAGAATTTTAAACAAAATTGCACAAGAACATGTTTGATGGTGAATCTGTCCTTAATGTTATTGTTGTATAGCTTGTGCAGTATGATAATTCACCTTGTGATTACATTCGCTATATCCCCTTTATGCAATTCATTTTTTTTTTACCTGAATGGCTTTACAGCTAACAGGAAATGTAAGCCAGTTGTGAAGGCATCCAACTGTGATATTACATTAACCCATAGTGCTCTGTTAGTGACTTCAGTTTAAGGAGAACATGCTATGCTCAACTCTTCAGCTTTCACTAGTGCTATTAGAAATAATGAGGATTTATAGCTCGCAAAAAGAACATTCTCCTTCCTCCACCATTTCATATTCATATCATCCACTACAAACTAAATGACTCTTATCCACCATGCGTACGCCGCTAGGATACTTGATTGCATCTTACCATAACAAAGTGGTTCTCCAAAATGCAAGTTCGATTTTTTTGCATTTTTTTTTTTTTAATAAACGTTCACTGATATAGAATGTAATGAAATACAGTATGTTAATGAGAGCTCCATATGCATACCATAGTGGGTGGGAATTCAATAAGCTTTGGCAGTGCTGTCATCGTCGGAATAGTCCCTTCGTTTTTCCTTCATGTATAACAAGAGCAGAGAGCCGTTTGGTACCTGCACACCAGCGGGTTCCTCACTAGCGGGGCTGGATGCCGCTACAATGACAAGGTCAGCATGTTCTGCGGGCCCGGCAAATACATTCCTCACCATAAGTAATATAAATGAGCTTGTGTTAGTCGTAAACTCACAGTGTGTTGCCTGCAAGCTAAAGGGTAACTACACAAGAGCAACACCTCCAAATCTCCTCTTGAGCAGGTTCCTCTAAATACGGGTGTCTGCGGGATGAAAGATGCTGCTTAAAATTGGATCATGACTAGGCAAGGTCCCAATGGTATCTTTTTTTGGCGTGTGTAAGTCCAATTCAACTGATTTGTGGATCTGCCGATATAGAGTCTGGATCCGATACCGCGGAAATGTATTAGAAAGGGAAAAATAGCCAAACAAGTGGTTTTAAAATCCAAATTTGAACAAAGCTATCGAACATTACAACCGTTATTTTCAGCCCAAAATAAGGTGGGGAACAAATTCCGTTTGAATATTTGAGTCTCGTGAAGAAATTTTAAAAATAATCCAGTATGCTAACTCTTGGTTTGATGATATTCTTGACTTTGCAAAGTTTGTTTTGCTAGTGTAAATGGCATACGTATATATTTTTCCAATATAGCTCGGCATTAATTTGTTATTGTTATTATTGGTCCTTGATTCTATCACTGCCATCGACCGTTGCAGAAATCCAATCCATTTCAATTGTAAAGATCATGTTTCAAATCCATTGACAAAGATAACACACGCCTAGAATCCATTTTTACTAGAAAGACTGCCCCAACAGTTTCCCCGGGAAAAGACAGCGATGGACGTCAATGGCGAAACGGCAAAAATTGCACTAAAATGGGGTAAAATCCGCTTCCTAGCCGCATTTAGTGATTAAATACAAACACTGGAGCTTTTCAGATATCAGAACTTGGCCCACAATTGAAATATTATTTAGGAATATAGCCATATTTTACTCACCAAAAATCCTTTTTAACTGTACACAATATCTATCCTCCTTTCTTCCTTCTTTTCTATCGCCATCGAAGCTAATACTTAAAGTTGAGCCTGTCCTGTCGTATTTCTGGCATAGTCCGTCTTGAAAATGGCTTTAAATCAAGTCAACAATATATTTGCTTGTGCAGCTCGCTACAGATACAGTTTGGTAGCTCTGGCTAATCACTAGCCAATCATAGTTGGTGAAAGCGATGACGTATCCGTACGCCTGCGACAACGCATTGTGGTGTTGCCAACTCAAAATCTGATTGGTAAAAGCAACAGTCTTATCGACACTTGTTTAATGCAACATAGCCTGCAGAACTGATTGTGAAGGCCTTGAGGCAGATTTCTGACCATGGCAACACATAATGGCTGAAATGTGATTGGTTAAATGCTTCAATATGAAAACACACATCTGGAAGCAGTGCAATCAGGGGGAAAAGCCATGAAAGGAAGCTATCAGACCATTTGGAATTATTTAATAAGTATTGATGGACAAAATATAATATATGATTCAGATATTTCTTAGGCCAGCAGTGAAGGCCTTGAAGGCTCTGACGGCCCGCCACTGATATGTAGTAATATGCATCTCGCCAGAAAGAAGCTTTAGCAGACGTTGCGTTGATTGAAGGAGTTTTATCCTTACATTGGTGTTTACTCGCACTGGCAATTAAATATTAATGCGCCCGCACTGCGAGGTTATAGTGATATGGCGGTTAAGCTTTCCAAGCACAGTTCATAAATGAACAGTCAACACAGTGAGAGCTTCAAAGGAGCCCTCTGAAATGTTTCAGGCTCTCGTGGAGGAGGCTTATTACAGTTGAAATGTTTTTCTCGCGGCCCCCAGATTCTTTGTGAATGCTATCGCCTGGAAAATGCCGGGTATTTTTGTAGTCTATATCAAGAGACATGTAAACAAAGAGACAGTCGGCACTCGGCTCAAGTATTGCAGCACCCGGCAAACTTTAAAAAATACTTCGTAAAAGAGCTTCTCCGCTTTGCATCAGGTAAACGCGTAAATTATTTTATACATGTTTTGACGCCTCCAGAAGGGAAGTGGCTCCTTTTTTTTTAGATATCTTTGCTTTGTCCGGATGGTAAAGAATCTTCGGATGGGCTAATAGAAGAAGACCTGCAAGGCTATCCTTTGGCCTTTGTTTGACCTTTTTTTGTAGAGTTGAATTCTTCAGATGTTTGCAGGATCAAGTCACTTAATCTGCAGGATGGAGCTGAAAAAAAGAGGACAGAAAAAGCATGGCTGGGGAGGGAGGAGGGGAAAGGACAGCAGACAAGTGCTTCTTCCTGTCTGTGTGCATGTCTGCTTGCCTGCTCTGATATGCGCCATTGTTTCAGACAAAGCTCAAAATAGACAGAAACAGTGCAGCAGGCGAGGTGTTTTATTACCACGATAGACCGTAAAATTAGACATTAGTGAAAATGGTTCATTAAATGGCTAGGAATGTTACAATTCCACATAACTCTTCATGTATTGTGCTTGGAAATGAACGCCGTTCCTGAGACCCTGTCGCCATTACCGCCGGTCCATCAGTGCTCCTTAAAAGCAGTTGTCTATAATTGTCACAACCTCGTGTCGTACAAAATTCGGCCTTTGTGTAGGGTGCTTTGACTCGGTCGACGAAGGGAGCGAACCAAAGGAAATAGGGGAAATATACCATTCGGGTGTCGTAATGCTACGACTAATGAATACCAGGAATGCAATGGCATTTGGAACATGAGTTGGAATGGTCGCCCGTGCTTTTTTTGTTCTCAATCACCTTGATGAAACAATCATGAAGGCTGTGTGAGGTGAATGAGACCACTGACAAGCTGATTTTCCACCCCTGGCATGTGACCGCTTTCTCCACTTAATGTCGTCCGATAAAATGTTCCACGCAAGTAAACTAGAGGAGTCTCCGCTCTTGACACATGTGACAGTATTTGCATCAATTATGCAGTTTGCCGGCGCAGCAGTGTGGAGGATGGGGGTAGTAAAGCAAAGGGTTTGTGACATGTTGCAGTGACAGAATTTGAGATTTTCTCTTTAAAATGCAGTCTTTGGAAAGTAGCATTCAAAGCTATTTACATGAGAGTGAAGCCGGCAGAAGCAGCGACAAAGTCGATGGAGTTTTTGGATGTTAAAGGCAAATAATGTACAGTAAACTGACTTTCATTGATGTGGAAGTCAGAGTTTTTTAGCTAATTTTTTGAGAAATTAAATCGCTTTATCAGAAAAGTATTGTGTAAGCACAGAGAAGGAAGTGGAGCAGCTATTCTGTTGATTTGATCGAAATATTTGACTAAAAGTCCTTTGAAAACGTTACAAAGGACACGAAGCCTTGCCAACGAAAAGTCGTTAATAATGACAAGGAATATTTTTTGTCTAAATGCAGGTTAGTACCTGTACAAATGTGAAACTGTTGTTTTTTTAATTATAAAGTATAGCAATTCATCCCTAGGCAAGGCCTACCCTTACGATATCAAGAAGTGCAAATAGGTTGATGTGTTTATTGTCTGAAGGCAGTTGAACATTTCAGTTTTTCTCCATTGAACAACCATTTGCTGAAGTGTGTGTGACAAACACAATTTGCAACATGCCTTAAAATCAGAGCAGTGCAGCACAATGAATAACTTTGTCTCACTTGCAACAGACTTCATTTTACCGTAGCTCATTTCGCATCCTGGTTAAGTGTACCGTATTTTCACGACTATACGGCACATTATATTTGTAGCCGTAGTGTCCGTAACGAGTGCTATTTCTGTATTTTACACACACAAAGGACGCACCGTTTTTATAGACGCAGCCAGGCATGGCAAAACATACACCAGCTTAAACATACACGCTATACACACACGCTAAAAACACGTTTTAAGAAGGCAACGGAAGCAAAACTGCGTTCGGTTGTACTTTATTTAGCCATTTTACAATGGACTCACGTCATCATCACCCACAAATCCATCAAAGTCCTCATTTTCTGTGTCCGAATTGAACAATTGTCCAAATGAGTCATCGAAAACGCTGAGTTTTATACGTTCGTCCAGGCGGCTACAATCCATTCGCAAATAGTAGCTAGCTAGTAGCTAGCGTAAACTATTCCAACGCTGTCTTCCATGCTCCGTAAAGCTGTGTTGATGTCGATGGCCAGGCCACAATCCATTGGGTGTATTGACAAAAGAACTATATATCCCAGCAGTCACTGCGCAGTACTTTTTCTACAGGGAAAATAGTAGAGTTGGGGGCTGCTTGCCGTAGTTGTGAGAGCTGTAGAGGATGGTGTACCCTTCGACTGATTTATTTTATTTTATCATGACAACAATTTTAGTATTGGTCCATATATAAAGCGCACCGGATTATAAGGCGCCCTGTCTATTTTGGAGAAAATTTAAGACTTTTATGTGCGCCTTATAGTCGTGAAAATACGGTAACTTCTAAATGTGCTTGGTTTCCAAGCTCACGTAGACTCCTCACTCGCGAACACGCTAATACGTGAACACACTCAGCTGTCCTGTCACTGCCTTTTATCCATTGTCAACCATCAGCTGTTTGGTTTATCTGTAGTGACACTATAGCAAGGTGCTTGACTGCTTTTTGCCAACAGACTGCAACACTTTAACTGTACTTAGTCATGCATCATTATGGCAGTGTCTGGGAACGCCTGCAGATGGTGGAGGCTGAACCATTTAGAAGGGGAGGTTCGGAGACAATGATTGCATGGGGGCGAGTGGAATGACACGCACGTATCGGTGCGGTGGAATATTTCAAACGGGATAATTAAAATGGGGCCCGGCAGATGAAGGAAATATTTTGGTGCACCTTGTGTTTGTTATATAAAACGTAGGGAACGTACTTGAATGGCTTTGTTAGAAACAAGCTTTTATGTGCGTATTGATCAGCGATTGTTTACGGCAAGGGACGCCGAGTGTGTGAGATGCACTTTCCTTTCTATTCCTTATAGAGATTGAACCCTCTTGCTTTGCCTTTGGTGGCTTTGTTCTCCACTTCAAACCTCCTCGTGTTGAAAATGTGATAACATTACTGTCACTTGTCACTTTCTCTTTATTTCAACACATGACAAAGCTTTTACGTTCAGCCTGCTGCTCCACACGGGCATTTTCAACAGATCTTGTCTGCTATTGAAAGATAAACGCTACCTTCGTTCAATAGAAGCTCATCCGAGGTTCACATAAAGCCGGCTTCTTCATGCTTTGATGAAATGAAGAAACCATTAGCACAATATTCACTGGCGGAGAAAGAGAATCTTATCTTTGTTCCGCATGACCACGTAGAGCCATATTCCTTTTGACATCATTATGTAAAACCAATTTCTCTTTCATATTTCCACTGGGTTGCAATACCACCGCTATATACTCACAATTCCTTATTACAAAGTAGGTGGCCTCCAGAATTAATATACGCATTTGTTCCCTATGGCATTAAATATGCATATAGGTGCCTCATTTCATCACCAATTTGTGTTATTCCTTTAAATATTCCACATAGCCCGTAGCCTTTTTTTAATATTTAATTTGACAACTTTTAAATCTGCCTTCATGCCATGATGAAGTCATTGTTAGTTGTCACTCTAATGATTGAATTATACAATGGCGCCTAAGTGGCCCAGATATTGCAGGTTGTATTACAGTAGCCTATTTTGTTTAGGTTCAGCCCTAATGTGAGCTACAGGGAAGGGATTTGATTTTCACATGGTCGGCCAGCCGCCATTTTTATTCATCTCTACTCCCAGCTGGTCTCGGCTCCGTTTTTGCGGCGTCCACATTTGAGCTCAAGTGAAACGAAGCACACCAAAGTTCACATGCCAGCAGACCGAGACCCACCTCTTCAAGTAGTCTCGGTCTGCTCATTTTTCGCGTGTAATAGTGTTCACACTTGAACAAACCACTGCACTCGTAGGGCAACGGCGTCAAGACATTATTTCGAGCGACCCCACTGTGAAGTGGGGAAGTGGACCTTTAAGGGATGCAGCTTTCTAATTGTGTACCCAGTAGCGGTAACGTCCAGTTAAACACAATCAAAAATATAAATAATTTTTGTTTTCAGATCAAGAACTAATACAGTGGTAGAGCTACTTACAAATGTCTTTACATACGACATATCCAGTGTCCAAAACGGTAAAAAATTGTCTCGTGATATAAAGAAAATCAAGTAAAACGATCATGTTCATACACTGTGTATTTAAATTTAAAATTGCAATGATATAGTTTCTCTCCCAACACATTGCTGGCTTCCCATTGGCTTTCTCCTCACTTGCCTCTCATTGGCTAGGAGGGACACGCATCTTCAAAATGCTTTTTTTGTGCTTTTGGCCACTGTTTGTCATTACTGAGTGCTAACACTATCTATGTTTTGTGAGTTTTTGAGTGTTCTTAAAGCAACTTTCATATTTGTTTTTCATCGTTGGCTCCAAAGAAGTTAAACTCTTTTAAATTCCTAGTTTTAAGTTGTCAGGTTGTGGGTTTGCGTGTATGTTTGTTATGTTTTCTCAGTTGCCAAATGTTTGACTAGGTATACCTTTATCATTTTTAAAGGGTTTAGTTGGCAATATTAGAAAATGTATCTCTACGGACGAAAATGCAAGTTCCAACATTAGTTCTGGCATGTATCAATTCATAAGTTGAGGTACCACTGTACATTATCTACTAAAAAGTAAAATACAGCTGCAAAGTTGTAAAATGCACTTCCAGGCTACTCCAATAATTCCAACACAAACTGGTCTGCTATCCAAATGATTTTGCAGCGATTATGTTAAGGTGAAGTGACTATTGTTTCTTCAAGGGGGGATTCATAACAGATGAATGCACTGTGACAATTTAGCAACGTTAAGCCCCCACAGTGCCTTGCTGGCTGTTCTAGCACCCCTCCACGCCGCGGGGCTGCTTCTACCTTTTGTGTACCACTCAAGGTTAAAATAATCCCATTTGGGTGTTTAACAGTGTTACCTCATTACTTTTAAATATATACACACAACTATATACACAGCGCTGCATTTTATTTTATTTTTTAAATCCCTGCACTTTCACAGTATAGAATGTGAGCCCAGAGAAGTAATGCATCTTGAATAGGTAACCTTCAGAAGTGTATATCAATTTCTTGCCTATCTGCTTCAGTATTCCACTTGTTATATTTCAACAGCAGACCTTTAAATCCCTCCGCCTCCGTAATACTCTTTTAAAGTAGCAGGCGTAAATGATTTGAATTGTGTTGCCGTGAAGATCCATACACATGCAGTTTTGCTGACATTCATTTAGAAGTCACTCGCAGCTCCCCAAACTCCGAGTAACAATGTGCCCGCTGAGCTCTCCAGTGAATATACCTCTGACCCTGAAGGGAGATTTATGAAATCCACATGTTTAATACATTTCATTTTGTCCACCGGATTTGTATTGCTTACCACAGTATTTTAGCTGGGAAACATTCCGTATAGTCACAGCTTGTATTGTTTGAGAAGAATAAACCCTGTCCTACCTTGGCTCCCGAAGATTTGTTTTCTAGTACCTCCTTTTTCTTCGCCGTGTACGTGTTTTCTCACATATTGCTTTTTTTTTTTCGCGCCGAGGTATCAGGCATACACACCCTTAATCTTTAATGCATAATCCCTTGAAAATCCACCGCATAAATGAAAAAGATAACCCCCTATCAATATGCTGACAGAATATAAGATAGCTAGGTAATTTAATAAAGGATTGGCGCTGGCCCCGGTGTGATACGGTGTGCGACCTTTGTGTATTTAGTGTGTAATACACATGGCTAGTACAGAGAGGAGTTGCTATTCCCGTTCAACAAACCCATGCAAAGTCGTCGGTGTCAAAAGGAATACGGCACATGTGTCAAAGTGGCGGCCCGGGGGCCAAATCTGGCACGCCGCATCATTTTGTGTGGCCTGGGAAAGTAAATCATGAGTGGCGACTTTCTGTTTTAGGATCAAATTAAAATGAAGAGTATAAATGTATATTCAATTTCCTGATTTCCCCCCTTTTAAATCATTAAATATTTTTTTAATCATTTTTTTCTGTTTTTATTTCAAAAATCATTTTGTAAAATCTAAAAATATATATAAAAAGGTCAAATAAACATTGTTTTAGGTCTGTAAAAAAACTGAATATTTAGGGATTCTAATCCAATTCTTTTAATCCATTTATTAAAAAAAAAATCTAAATATTATATCTAAAATCATCCGGCCCACATGAAATCGAGTTGACGTTAACGCGGCCCGTGAACCAACCCAAGTCTGACACGTCTGGATTAGAACATTAGATGTATTATGTAAGATCTAGATAAATGTACTATCATAAATTTTGAAATGCAATTATTGTATTAGGAATTTCCTTGTGTACTTCATGCAACCGTTTTAGATCTATAAAAAACGGAATATTCAGGGCTTTTAATCCAGTCCTTTTAATCCATTTATTAAAAAAAATCAAAATATTATATCTAACCGGCCCACATGAAATTGAGTTGACGTTAAAGCAGCCCGCGAACCAACCCGAGTCTGATACCCTTGGAATACGGCATACGGATTAAAGATCGGGAAGGGTAGTCTGTGAAATATTTGCTTTGCCAAAGGGTTAACACAGAAGAGAAAAAAAAAAGGAAAGGGAACCGAGCCGTGGTAATCAGGTACAAGTTATCACGGTGAAGTGTTTGCCTTCCTAATGGTGTTTCTATTTAGCCCGAGTCTGTGTCATCGGCTTCCCATTTGGAGTGCGGGCGAAAAGAAGCCGCTAACTGCCGGCCTACCGAGGCTCGGCGGGTAATCCATCTGTTTGTTCTCGTTGTGACAACTAAAAGACAAAGCAATGAAGTGGCTGAGCGGTGGGGGCCCCGTGTAAACATCGTAAGCGTGGTCTTACCGAGCATTCGGTCGGCATCTGACCGCCAGAAGTCGTAAATACACCTTCCGTGCTTGTTTTGCATGGAAAATGCCGCCGAGTGTAATGCTGACAGATATCACTCGTGACGAGAGATCGTCAGAGTGTATGAGCGCACATTAACGGCGCTGTCAGGCTCTGGTGCCGGAGTAAAAAAGAAGAGCTTGACTTCTGTTTTCATTCGGGAGAGAGCACATAGACAGCGGCGGCTTCTCCGCTGTATTTATTGGCTTGTTTTACTAGGCTGAAACAGGGTGCTTTTAAACGGGCCCGCTCGCTCTTAAGACTCTCCAGACATTTACATTATTCCTGACTGAGTTA
Source organism: Stigmatopora argus (assembly GCF_051989625.1). Taxonomy (NCBI): domain Eukaryota; kingdom Metazoa; phylum Chordata; class Actinopteri; order Syngnathiformes; family Syngnathidae; genus Stigmatopora; species Stigmatopora argus. The sequence goes on from NC_135391.1 coordinate 3,088,653, forward strand.
CACACACTTATAAAGGAGCACTTCCGTTGGCCCGTTTAGATATATGCGCCGGTTCTACCGCTCTTATGTTCATACACGCTCGGGGAGTTTATTGCCACATGCTCCTTTCTGGATATTGTTACACTGCAATTCAGCCTGTTAATGCAGTGCAGAACAAGGATTATTATTAGTTTTTTAAATTAATCAGCTTGCCAGATTTAAGTTGGAATATAAACGACGGCAGTTTGTTCTCGTTGCTTTATGAATTGGGATTTTGGTTTTATTACAGTGAGGAAAAAGAAACATTTTCAGGCTGACTCAATAGTGGGAAGTAGGTATGTTCCAGATTGGGAATCGGATCGGGATTTATTGGAAAAAAGATCGGGTTTTGAAAAATGTTTTGCTAGTGCAGTTAATGCATTCACGTAAGAAAATTATCCATTGGTTTAGTGCAAATATTTTGACATATGTAGATTATTTTGACACTATTGAAACAAACCTTGAAGTAAATAAAGTACAAAAAAATCACAGCTAAAATAGCGCAATTTATCGCATTGGGTTACCAAGTTTATTTATGTAAACAATTTGTTTGCAAGCTTATTTTAGTGCTATAAAGCTGCTAAAGTGCTATAAGGATTCGTCTTTTTTTGCTTTGTTGAAATCACCCTTTATGACTATCATTTAGCAGATGTAGTACTTTTTTGTCCTACTTAATACATTTTCCTGGATCTCGGCTCGGCATTCAGATTCTCGTAACTCGAAGTCCCGTGCAAAAATATGCGGTCCGGACATCCCTAGTATAAAAGCTTAGATTTCACGAGTCTCTAAAAATCATCTTTTGCTGACTAATCTTCACAACTGGAGTTGGAGATAATGAAAGTCAGAGCCAACACTGTGATCCTCCACCCAGCCTAAACCTCCAGCTGTATTTACATGGCGTTTGGTTTTTAAAATAAACCTCTTTTCTCCCACACTGCGGAGATATTGAACCCTTTCACGGAGATGTGTCTTCTTAACTAAAGCTTATTAAAAAGATGGACATCAAAGTTGTGGCTGCCCATTTATCTTACAGTACTTTAATTGGCCACCACAGGCAAACTACAACTCAGTCCGAAATAGGAAGTGTTGAGCGGTTGGGAGGATGTCTGAAGACCTCTTAGTGGATTCCCGACCAATAAATCCGCTGGAAAGAAACCACAGTTCAGTTTTTTTTCATGGCGGTTTGGAATTTCTTCCCCCCCCAAAAACATGAAATAAAATACGCTGAGTTAAATGAACACTCAAGGCTTCAGGCTTGGGTTTCCTATTTTTTTCCAGTGTATTTTCATGGTTACCATGTCCTGTTGGTGACCTCCAACTTCACTTGAGCTTGACATCTTCCGAGCTTGACATGAGGCAATACACTCTGAAAAGGTCATGCAGTGTGATCACCATGAGCCAACTGAGATTACATTTTGCTAACTCCATACTGCGTTAACCCTTTGTGAGGACACTCACGGCCATTTCTTTCTATTTGCAAAAATCCTTGCTTACTTTACATGAACAACTACGCACATAAATTCAAAGATTGAAATGTAAATACCACAGAATTAACATGAGTTCACCACCAACCCATCAAATATTATGATGAGTACCGTATTTTGCCGTTTAATATACCCGGGTATATGAAATGATTTTGGCTTTTTTTAGCCTCCCGTTTGTGCGCCATTTAATATACCCCTGCGGTTTAATATACCCGGGTATATTAAACGGCAAGTCAGCTTTTTTGGCAAGATTTGTATGGTGTTCATGGGGGCATAATTATAGATACTTAAGTTCATTAAAATTCCAAGTCAGACTTTATTCAGCAGTAAGTAGTTTTAATCTGAGCAGTAAGTAGTTTTAGTCTGCAAAACGTTGATGCATCCCGTCACGGCATAAAGAGTGCGTAGTGGATCGTACCTTCCCGTTTGTGCGCCATTTAATATACCCCTGCTGTTTAATATACCCAGGTATATTAAATGGGGGGGGGGGGTATATTAACCAGCAAAATACGGTAGTGTTAGTGTTAGAGTGTTGTTGTTAGTGTTAGAGTTACAGTGTTGTTGTTAGTGTTAGAGTTACAGTGTTGTTGTTACCGTATTTTGCCGTTTAATAAACCCGGGTATATTAAATGGGGGGTATATTGAACAGCAAAATACAGTACATTTAAAACTGCTATATTTATATATATATATATAGGATTAAATACCAGATTTGTTTTGCTTTTTGGATCCCATTGGCGCAGACCCAAAACGATTGTACAAACTATTTTTAAGTTTCTCACTCCACTTAAGCATGCGATAAATCATTCATTGTTTCCTACTCAAGCGGGCGATAAAAACATGAAAACAAAGCCGTTAATTGCCCACATAAAGTAAACGAATGGCATCAAGAGCCGCTGCTCTCATTAACCTGTCACTTAATTATCTCCGTCCAATATGAGTCCTGACAAGCCCTGCCGTTTGAACCCTTCGCTTGGTTGTGTTGTGTCGTGTCAGCGTTTGCCAACCGCAGTCAAAGTGCCATTAGGTGCCCGGGAAGACAAAGGCGTCTTGCGGCAGAGGTTCCCCCTGCATGCGCGTCCGCATTGTTCGCCCTGTTAATGCCTTCCCTTCCAATTAAATCTGCAACTGTTAATTATTGTAATTATGGGCACGGGTTCCCAGCTCTTATCCCCCCGCACGCAGCCCCTCCTTCGCCTCGTGCTGAGACGCAACGGGAGCCGTTGTGTTGCTTCAGCGGTCCCTCGTCTCTGCTTCACTGAAGTCCACAAGGGGGATTTGATGCAGAGGGCCATTGTGTACCCATGACAAGGGTGACGTGAGTGGGATTGCGCAGTTCATGTCGGATAAAGAGGGGGAACAAGTCGCAGTCAATGGCCATGCCAACAGGCTAAAACTTTTAGGATTCGGAACTTTGGATTTTTTATATCAGTACATATTAGGGATGTCCCTGATCAAAAATAGGATCGGATTCATTGGTAATTGGGCACGATCATGTCATTTTTAGAGGATCGGAATCAGGAAAAAAAGATATATATAGACGTCCAATCTATTTTTGACTGCAAGCCCCCCGTCAAATTGGATTGGGCGCATCTCGCCAACATTAGGAGTGAAATAGGATCACTTGGTAGGGAAGTTAATGAGTTAAGATAGCAAGTATTAAAATGATCCAAAAGTTTTTTGCAAAAAATGTAGATCTATATAGCATATATACGCAGTTTCTGGGTATGATGACAATTAGGCTTTTGTCGAGTCAATGATGATGACAAAGCCTATGTCCGATTATTATTATTATATTTGGTCATCTTTTTATTGACACTATGGAAACAATGCCTTGCAGTAAAAACGTAAAAAAATCTCTACTAAAATAGCTCAATTTATTGCATTTGGTGACCAGGTTTATTGGCTGTATACGTCTATTAATGCAAGACGTAGTGTTTAAACCATTCGTTTGCAACCTTTTTTTGGTGCTGCACAAATTGAGGAAAGGGATTTGTCATTTTCTTTCTGCTTTTATAAGATTATCATGTTACAATAGCTCAATGCAAATTGGGTGGACAAAAGACATCTGGATGTCGTGCTTTTTGCCCTTGAGTATCAGATCGGGACTCGGTATCGACAGATTCTCACGTGTAAAAATATGAAATCTGGACATCCTAGTACTGTTGTGAGTGAAAATAGATTGATATTGTTTTTAATCTTGTTTTTTGGGGGGAGGAGTGGGTGTAATACGAAACTGTATTTTGTCCATCAGTGAGACAATTGCAATGAATGTGAAGTGATGTGTTGACTTTAAGGCGAGCTGAAAAAGAGTGGATGGCAGGCCGGCTGCCTGTTAAGTCTGTGCGTGTCTCAGCATCCTCTTTGGCCTGCTTCTGTCACAAGCTGTTGTTGGCCCGGACCTGATCCGCCCACCCACTCCTCGCACTGCACTCTGCAGACCTAGTTGTAACCTGCAACATCAGGCTCCGGATGCTTCCAGAAACAAGGCTGTTGCGAAGGTGCGTGCATCCCAGGATGCAAGAAGTGGACGTGTTTTGCTATTCTTTAGCACTTCTCCCTGAGAATCAAGCTCAATCGTAACCTCGGTTGCCTCGCAGCCAAGTCCTTAACACGCCAGTCCGCCTGGCGAAGCATTGGGGCTTTAGGATTTAGACTTGAATTTGTCCCTACAAAAGACACTGGGGGAAAGAGCAGCTCCTTCTGCTTTAGGCAATGCAGCCTTTTCGTGAAGACACTGCAAAATCTAAATGATGGACTGTCAACTCACTTGCAGGAATGCCACTACAAAGAATAATCTCTCTGGCAGTGGATCATGGTTGGCTGTATGCTAGCAATGCCGTTTCTTTGTTTACACGTCTGTAGTGCCTTCACGCACACGCATGGCGACACGTGTATGCACGCGAGTGCAAATGACTAGGAAAGAGCTAGCGCTGAAAAAAATGGAATATATTTATAATCATTCACCTTTAACTTTTAAGAACAACACTCGGGCAACGTTTTTCTGCAAATCCTGTATCTGTGTGTACAAGACCTGCTGTGTGACCTGGTTTCATGTGATCCCCGTCTTCTAATTAGGGGGCTACGGAAAGGCTAGAGCGAGCGCAGGACTGATTAGTTGCCTTGGGGTATTTCATAAGTGGCTTTCAGAATCACATTTGCATTATTTGCTTGGGGTCTGAATTACAAATCAGGCTACCTTTGCAGAAAATTTGGGCTAACGGCTCCAGACTAGCAACACAATATAAAAGTAAGCAAAGTGAAACGCCATCTTGTCATACAAAATGAACGTCAAGATTGGAGCTCGCCATGTTAGTTTGCATCTAATTTGAGTACATTACGCTCTCGGTGATTGCACTTCATTCACGAGACAAGGAAACATTGTGTTGGAACCCCATGCCGTTGCGTTGTAAGGGTCGGTCTGTTTCGTGATCTGTAGCAAAGGTCCCGTTCGCTGACTTGGCCGGACTCCCCAATCGCTGCGTGAGGCCATCACCACCAGACCCGGTCAGCCATCACCATACCGTTTGGCCACGTGCCCACGTGGTGTCTTCTAGGGCTGGAAACAAAGCAGCCAGTCTCAACGTCCAAATACAAACACACACACCGACACGCACATGCAAGCGTGATCACCAAGAGTGACAGTGGCTCTTGTTTCGGCAGCCCTCCAGCCCCCTCCTTGCATCCTACTTTGTCATGTAGGGTGTCACTTCACACAAATGTCAGTGCCAAGGCTGGAGAGTGATTAATTTTAGTTCGCTCGGCAAAATGTCTTCAAGTTCTTCGTTGGGGTAGTTGTTCCCCATTCGGCGTCCATCCCGGTTCACCACGTGTTTGCTAGGAGGTCACCAATGGGAACTTAACCCACCCTTTGTGAGATGGTTAAAAAGAGGGTCATCGTCAAGGCTAGTAGAACTGACAGAGATCGGATTTTAGGACCACTTTTTGTCAGGCATCATCCGAGGCCAGCCCGCCACGTTTTCTGTGTTCTTTGGGTTTGTGATGGGGGACGGCTTGACCCAGCTTTGGCACTGAGCGGCTCTTACATTTCACTGTCAGCACAGCTGATTAGCTTATCAGTCACTGCAGTGGGAAATACATCATCATTCTAGACAGGGATTCCCCTGTTTAGGTTGCGTTCTTACTTGACTCATTTGACTCTGTAACCACACAATGCGCTCACCTTGGATATGAGTTTTTAAGGCTTCTATTATGACAATATTTATATGCTGAAAGTTTCGTGTTAGTGTGCAAATTTAGAGAGACATGTCTTAAATGCATTCACCTGTTTGGAGCAAATAAACAAAACAGAAATTGGAAAAACGGAAGATTTCGATTCTGGCTTTGCTCCAGGTGAGTTTGAATAGCTAACATTTTGACATTAACACGTATGTTGCTTTTACAGTAGTATAAATAAGCAAAATATATGTTTTCTGGTGTGGACACCACTGATGTTGTGCTACAGAAGCATTTTTAAAATAAAGCCATTGTAGTTCACTCACCTGAGACAATGACACACCAAGTTGCTAATGTGCTTAGCCTCCCTACAGTGTGGTATCAGGTATGGTAATTACTCTGCCATTAACATTGGGAATAGTTAATGTGTATTAATGTGTTAATGGAATGTTAATTACTGTACATGCAATAGAGAGCCCGCAGGCAGTCTCCCGGTTTCTTTGTGCCATGTAGATGTAGGCCAAGTTTTTTTTAAAGAAGAAGGGGGAAGAAAAAAGCCTTTTGAGAACATCAGCGAAAGCCGATCTTTATGTTTCATTTGCCAGAACAAAAGATTTCCAGGGGTAATTTGATCTGGCTCTCAGCTTCTGGGGGTGAAAAGTCACTCATTGACCCTGACGCTTCGACAAAGATGTCGTGAAGTCAAAGGAGACGCCAAACGTGGCAATGGGGACGCTGCCCTGTTTGTGAAATAAATACCGTAAGCTCTCTGTATTCTCCAGTGTTTTGCTTTGGCAGCGGGTTTTAATAACACGCTGGATTAAACGCTTTGAATCCTGACTGCCAACCCGGTCGGTGTTAAATCTCACCTTGGATGATACCCCACTGCAGGCTCGATGCCGCGGTTACCCTTCGTCTTCCTCCTCGCTGTCTGCAGCGCGCCTCAAGGAGAGATGACCTTTGCAAATATTGACAGAAAATAAATTTTGTTTCGATCAGTTAGCTTTGGGAGACCTTCCTGGATCAATGCAATTAGAGGAACGGCGTGTCGATACGTGGCTGGAGCCTTGCATTAAAGCAGGGCAGGGGTGAAAGATACAACCCTCGGGCTATAAGCGGGCCGCAGAACCTGATGGTTCTGTCTTTGTAGCTCATTCCTACAGAATCACCTGATTTAAATTTTTCGACTTGGGTACCATAAAACCAGAATTTTGTGAGTTGTGCGATGGAGAAAGTGTACTATTGCACTTTGCTCAATTTTAATCCACAGCCACATTCGTTCTTTCGCCCCCGGCAGTCAAAACGGCGCCATCACTGAGTTACCATGGAACCAATGAGTTAACAAGGAACATTAACATGCCCTAAAACCAGCAGGAAGTAACCTGGAAATGACCGAAAATCATAAGAAACGAACAGAAAGCAGCCCGAAAAGTCGCCTAAATCGGAAACGATTCAAAATTCAGAGGAACTGATGTTTAAGTACCCTGAAATGACAAGAAAGTGTCGCAAAATTGACAACAACAGACGTCAAATTCACTGAGTGTGGATGCCAATCTTTCCGTTGCGGATAGAGGGAGACAAAACAAAGAACTTAGACGTCTACTATCGTTGGCGACCAGTAAGTTATCTTTTTGGGACAATAATAAACAACATGAGATATAGTCGATAGCACGAGGACAAAATTGGATTTGACACCCTTGCAGTAAAGGAACCGACTGGAAGCAGAGGAGTAGGAGGTCAGGGTGCCTCGTAATGAGAAGAATGTCCCGCAGTGGATTTTTGGGATCATAAATCCGCAAATATGCAGTATATATAGTATCTGCATGGAGCCATGTTTTTCCCCATATGTTATCTGCGGTTTGACGGTGCAGTCACTGCAGCCGAACGAGGCGGAGGACCCCGACGTTGCCCCCTTCCCGACTGAGCTGGCCACATTAACCCAGCAGGGCTTTGCCTTTATGGCTCTCCTGCTCGCACTTCAGTGATGAGAGTAAACACGCGGCGGGGCAAAGGTCATCTAAACCCACAGAATAACGGACGGCACGAGGGAAGAGGAAGTGGGAGGAAAAGAAAGCACCCCCAGGCAACCCTTGGATCACTGTCGGTGATTCAAGCGGGAAGTGATGGACAAGTCAACAGGCGCACAGGAACATTTTGTTATGTGAAGCTGCACAGTCTTTTATGGACAAAGTTAGAACTTTTATCACACTGTGGCAGCTTTAAAAAAAATCAGGAGGAATATTTCTGAGTGACTGAGATGTTTTATCATAGTTTTTTTCATTGTCTGGTCCACAGAGGAGAATATACTCAAATATTTATTGTTCTATTGGGATGCTACAGATTATTATAGCTATTATTTTTTCAGGCTCGAAATTAATCACCTATTTGGACATGCTGAAATGTTAGGCAAAATGGGCATATCTATAGATTTTGGGGAAATTTTCGTTTAGGCCCCACAAAAGGTCTCAACAGCCGCCCCCGAAAATTACAAAATGGCCTCCCTATGCAGTTTTCAGTGGCGGTCCGTGCATTTTCTCATAGCGCCTTCAACGGGTAAAATCCACTTCCTAGCAGCATTTAATGATTAAATACAAATACTGGAGCTTTTCAGACATTACAACCGGGCCGGGGGGTGATTTTCCCGGGAAAAGACAGCAATGGACATCAATGGCGAAATGGCAAAAATTGCACTAAAATGGGGTAAAATCCACTTCCTAGCAGCATTTAGTGATTAAATACAAACACTGGAGCTTAAATATAAAACACTGGAGCTTTTCAGATATGAGAACCGGGCCCACAATTGAAATATTATTTAGGAATATAGCCATATTTTACTCACCAAAAAATCCTTTTTAACTGTACACAATATCCATCCTCCTTTCTTTCTGTCTGTCTTGAAAATGGCTTTAAATCAACACAACAATATATTTGCTTGTGCAGCTCGCTACAGATACACTTTGGTAGCTCTGGCTAATCACTAGCCAATCATAGTTGGTGAAAGCGATGACGTATCCCTACGCCTGCGACAAGGCATTGTGGTGTTGCCAACTCGAAATCTGATTGGCTAAAGCAACAGTCTTATCGACACTTGTTTAATGCAGCAGAGCCTGCAGAACTGATTGTGAAGGCCTTGAGGCAGATTTCTGACCCTGGCAACAAATAATGGCTGAAATGTGATTGGTTAAATGCTTCAATATGAAAACACACATCTGGAAGCAGTGAAACCAGGGGGAAAAGCAATGAAAGGAAGCTAACAGACAATTTGGAATTATTTAAGAAGTATTGATGGACAAAATATAATATATGAATCAGATATTTCTTAGGCCAGCAGAGAAGGCCTTGAAGGCCCTAACGGCCCGCCACTGGCAGTTTTTATTTTCAATGTAAAGCTACAAAATTTGCTGGGTTGATATAATGTGCCAACCTGCATAAAAAGTTGATTTTTGTCATTTCATTTCTTTTCTTTCTTTGCTAAAAATGATTAAATCCCGCTTAGAAATATTATATATAGTGTATCTATACAAGCACTCTCCCACCAGGTCGCTTTATTAAATTAGTTGAGGTAATTAAAAGAGCAATTGTCATTGAACTTATGTGAAATAACCAGAAGAGCTATGGATTTTTCATTCTCAAGTTTCTGTAGTAAAAGGTGCACCAAGGTGACACGGCTCATGCACATTCTTTCGTACCGAGATAAATCCCACTTTGACTGCGGCGGTGGATTAACCCGGGTGCCCAAACTTGTTTTAATACCCATATCTTCAGACAAAAAAAAAAATGGGATAAAGATTTGTGCAGGCGAGCGGCATTTCAGAAGTGACTATGGCTTTGCAAGTTGCTATAGAGATTTGTCAACCACACAGCAAATTAAAGATATTATCTGGCTGGATCCTATTTGGAGGGAGTCGGGTGATGACTCCGAGTTGAGACAGTGATTCCGCGAGTTTAAGATCCCCGACTGTGGACTGAGACGTATCGCCTTGTTTTACGTCTCGGCGCCCGCCCTTATTTCTTTCTTTTTTCCCCGTGTTTCGACAAAGGATAAAAGCTTCGGCTTTTGAAAAGTGGGTTATGAATGACCTGCTATAACTGATTGGGGCTCAAATAGACCACCGTGGACTCCTGCGGGGCCTTCGGCTTCGCGGGGTTGCAGAGTAATCATTTTTATCCTGCTGATTTCCCAAATAGAAATGGACACGTATGATAAAAATGTCACCACCGCTCGGCATGTCAGCGGACTAACAGGATTACATGTCACTTACTAATGTCGTGCTCTGTTTTCCTTTGCTGTGAATGGTCACATTATTACACGCGGCAACTTTGCGGTAATATATGGTGAGAGACAAGTCGCTCTTTATGGTCTGCGATTATTTGCTTTGAATGAAACTGGTGATTTATGCCCATTTAGTTGAAAAGCCCTGTAAATTCCCTCAGCGGCATTTGGCTCGGACACAGTGTGAGCCGAATAAAAGTGACAACCGGGTTTTCTGTGGAAATGTACACCGCGTTCCCGGAGTTACCGTATTTTCACGACTATACGGCGCATCATATTTTTAGCCGCAGTGTCAATAACGAGTGCTATTTCTGTATTTTACACACACAAAGGACGCACCGTTTTTAAAGACGCAGCCAGGCATGGCAAAACATACACCAGCTTAAACATACACGCTACACCCACATGCTAAAAACACGTTTTTAAAAAGGCAACGGAAGCAAAACTGAGTTCGGTTGTACTTTATTTTGCCATTTTACAATGTACTCACGTCATCATCACCCACAAATCCATCAAAGTTGCTTCGTAAAGCTATGTTGATGCCGATCACCCGGCCACAATCCATTCACAAATAGTAACTAGCTAGTAGCTAGCGTCCATGCTTCGTAAAGCTGTGTTGATGCCGATCGCCAGGCCACAATCCATTGGGTGTATTGACAAAAGAACTACATATCCCAGCAGTCACTGCGCAGTACTTTTTCTACGGGAAAATAGTAGAGTCGGGGGCTGCTTGCCGTAGTTGAGAGAGCTGTAGAGGATGGTGTACATTATCGACTGATTTATTTTATTTTATCGTGATAACAATTTTAGTATTGGTCCATATATAAAGTGCACTGGATTATAAGGCGCCCTGTCTATTTTGGAGAAAATTTAAGACTTTTTTGTGTGCCTTATAGTCGTGAAAATACGGTATATTTAATATACCTGACATGAAAAACGTGCCACTACCAAAGTCAAGTTAAGCCTGGGAACTGGACTTGAATCCAAGAGTGATAAATACCGAATTAGGAAAATATGAACCTCCGTAGCGGACAAACCACGGGCTAATAGGGCGTGCTGAAATATATTGAATCATGGGCCATTTCTGCGGTGCGCATAACCCGGATCAGTTCCCTCCTCCATGAGAGCTTTGGCTGTGAGAGTTGTGATGTGGACGAGGGTTAGTGGAGCAAGCGGCATATTGTCCACATGGTTGGCTTGGCCGTGCAAGCCTGATGGAGCCTTGTCCGGCATCTCAATGTCTCCAACACAAATAGCCACATTCATCCACTCTTCTCACACCATTACACCTCAAAGACTCAAAGCCAGTCAATCCATAAAGACGAGCAAATTTGTTTTTCACTGACATTGCAGCTCTACAAAACGTGGGATCAACAGGAGAGTGGATTCAGTGCATTATTTTTATTTGTTTACGCAAAAGAGCACGGTTATAACTCACGTTTTGCGTCGAGTGTGGATGATTCTCGTGAGTGATGCATGGGGTCTTTGAGGCAGTCAAAGCTTTCTCCGCTAGCTGACACAATTAATCTTCTTATTTAGAATCCAGAGGCCAGTCCTTTCCTAATGTAGCTGTAATGAGGTGTTTAAAATCCTTGATTGAGAAGGATTATTGACTTGAAACCATTCTAGCGTTCACAATGTTTGAGGGGCCACTCGTTGTTTTGACTTTTATTGTATGAACATTGTGTTGCAATGCTGAAAACAGCATTGCATTTAAAATGTTGCAAACCTGTCAAAATGGCTCTTGTTGTTATTAAAAAAAAAAGTTTACATATGATAATTCTGAGTATGTTTTTAAAAAAGTGAGATTTATAGTCCAGATAATACCAGAGATTTATTTTGCATATGAATCGGGTAGTTTATTATGAATTATGGCCAATTGTTAAATTAATTCAAATAATGATATAAGTGTACTATTGGGTAAATGTTACATAAAGTCAGTCCTCTTTTGTTTTATTTCATCTTTATATATTTGCTATTCTAGTGTGAGCATGCTAGAAAGGCAACTCAATTAATTTGAATTAATCCTTCAAAACTATAGTCCACATGTGTCAAAGTGGCGGCCCGGGGGCCAAATCTGGCCCGCCGCATCATTTTGTGTGGCCCGGGAAAGTAAATTATCAGTGCCGACTTTCTGTTTTAGGATCAAATTAAAATGAAGACTATAGATGTATATTAACTTTCCTGATTTTCCCCCTTTTAAATTAATAAATGTAATTTTTTAATGATTTTTCAGTGTTTTTAGTTATAAAATCATTTTGTAAAATCTAAAAATATATTTAAAAAAGCTAAAATAAATATTGTTTTAGATCTATAAAAAACTGAATATTCAGGGCTTTTAATCCAGTTCTTTTAATCAATTTATAAAAAAAATCTAAATATTATATCTAAAATGGCCCAGCCCACGTGAAATCAAGCCTTGCTATAGTCTAAAAAAACAACATAACAGGCGGACAGAAAAAAAACGGAAAAAAAAACACGTATAAGTCGCAGTTGAGTATTAGTCACAGGCCAAACTATGGCAAAGTCTGACTTATAATCGAGATAATACATTAGGTATATTGCAGAGTTGTTGACATTCACTGTGTCAGAAAAGAGAGGTTTAGTTTTCTGTTTACGATCTCTTCACAAAGTAGCAGTGCCACTTCACAATTGAGCATTTGTCAGTTTATGGATGTCGCTGTCATGTCATCCTCGCCGTACACTGTGTGCACTGCCGTGTGTAAATAAAAGAACAGGCTTAGACATGGGCGACAGAAACACGGCGTCTTCTCAGAAAGTGTTGACTTACCTGTAGGGAAAACATCACACTGGGGCAAAAACATTTAGATGTATTATTCTTAATTCTTTTCAACTCAACAGCTCTTCCAGCTCAAAATATAAATACTCTGTCCTGACATAGTGTGGTTATAATTAGATACAAACAAAGTGTCTTCATTTATTTGCTTGTAGGATTCTGATAGTGTTTCATTCTTTAGTGATACGGAAAGGACAACGCTCACTAAGGAACTTAAAAAATGTCTTTTTTTATGTATGTCACGACATGGCTTCATGTGAGTGAGTACTTCTCCACTTTGTCTTTGCTGCTGCAGGTCTCAGCATCCGAGGCGCCCAGGAGGAGGACCCGCCGGACCCCCAGCTCATGCGTTTAGACAATATGCTGCTGGCAGAGGGCGTGGCCGGACCAGAAAAGGGTGGCGGATCTGCAGCCGCCGCAGCTGCAGCCGCCGCCTCGGGCGGGGCGGCTGACAATTCTATTGAACATTCCGACTACAGAGCCAAACTCACCCAGATTAGACAGATTTACCACACAGAGTTGGAGAAATATGAACAGGTAAGGATGGTCTCTATAGTCTTGAGGTTAAGCATCACAACGTCAAAATGAGAGTTTTGTTTTATGCGGAAACAAGGCGTTTTTTATCCTTGAGAACAATTTCATTCATTTTCTGTATGTTAATCGTCACACCAGTTACGGGGGTGCTAGAGCTCCCAGTCATATCTAGGGACAACGCTCAAAACTACCAAGAGATCGAATGACAGTAAGATTTGATCTGAAAGTCGACCACCAGTCTGTTGGTTTCCTTAGCTAGGCTAGTATACATTTTGCGTGTCTGCAGCCATTCAGCTCACGCAGTAAAACTGCTGGATGCTCATTGGTCAATCTCTGGTCAGAACCTGATCACTTGATTTAGATGAGTGAGGTTCGGGCCTTGAAAAGTAGATCTTCGAGCAGAAAAGTTTGAGTTTTCAACCAGCCTATCATGAATTTTTGGAGATGTGGGAGGAAACCGGAGTACCCAGAGAAGACCCACCAGGTGGCCAAGGGGAGAACATGCAAACTCGACACAGGAAGGTCACTCAGATAAAAAAAAACTTTATAAATTTGACTTGTTAATCAAGAGAACTGAAAGCCTGATTTTCTAAACATCATTATGAATGATTCATTTTCAATGCTGTCCAATTTTCTTTCAAATTTGCAATAAAATTTAGAGAAGCTGCCATTCTTTAACAAAACAAATGGCTGAGTGTTAAGACCTACCATATGCATGCATGTACATCTATGTGTATGTATGTATATATGTGCTTATATGTGTATATGCATATATATATATATATATATATATATACATATATATATATATATATATATATATATATATATGTATATATATATATATGGAAATATATATATTTTTTCAGCAACACGCTTATTTATTTATACATTTATTCATGTATTTATTTTATTTATCAACTTACTTATTACCTATCTATTTATGTCTAAAATGCCTTTCCTATTTCTGCATCCTCACCCTCTTGCCACTGTGACAACGAAATTTCCCGAATATGGGATGAATAAAGTTATCCAATCCAATCCAATCCAATTTCAGTCTGCGCTGGACAAAACAATATTGATGTTTTTTCTTGAATTAGTAAACTAATGTACAGAATTATAACCCAACAAATCAAATAAGTAATTTTAATTTTACAAGAAAATCTTTCCGTTAAAAGGATGATTAGCTCACCTTTACTAACAGAAGCCTAATGTGCAAAAAAATGAAAATAAAAGATGTAGCAATAACATAATGCATCATCAAGCCATAGAAGTAAATTAGTCTTAATTGACTCTCCGTGAGTGGATGCGGGTTTTCAAAGACATGGACCACTTTGCCTAGAGTGAATGCATCTTTCTTAGGGATATTTTCTGATTTTAATTATCTAAATGTAAATACTTAACAAATTTTACTCAGGCTAATGAGCTAAAGTGTGCACGGCATAAATGGCTTAATCTAATTAATCATGTATGAACTACTGATTTAACAGAAAGCTGTTTAAGTTCACTCTGCATTAGACTAAAGCCAAACTGCAAATTGACATTTATATTCATACACGACTTCACCTATTATAGCAAAGTAATATATAAACACGCAACTCCGCCGAAGCTTTTAACGAGACGAGCTGGCGTCTAATGAACTCGTTTTTTTCGATATGAAAAATGAGCGCCAATGTCGAGCACCGGCGGGCTTTTTTAGGAGACCCAGAGAAGTTCACGACTGTGACATTTACAAAAGGGACTAACTTCTTGGTTCCGTGTTTCTACTCGACAGGCATGTAACGAATTCACGACCCATGTGATGAACCTGTTGCGGGAGCAGTCTCGTACGCGACCCATCTCACCCAAAGAAATCGAGCGCATGGTGGGAATCATCCACCGCAAGTTCAGCTCCATTCAAATGCAACTGAAGCAGAGCACCTGTGAAGCTGTCATGATCCTGCGTTCCAGATTCCTTGATGCCAGGTCAGTGCATAATATTAACCAATATATTGCCTTGACTTATATAAAAAAAATACCGTATTTTGCTGTTTAATATACCCCCCATTTGATATACCTGGGTATATTAAATGGCGCACAAACGGGAAGGTACGGTCCACTACACACTCAATATGCCGTGACGGGGTGCATCAATGTTTTGCAGACTAAAACTACTTACTGCTCAGATTAAAACTACTTACTGCTGAATAAAGTCTGACTTGGAATTTTGATGAACTTAAGTATCTATAATTATGCCCCCATGAACACCATACAAATCTTGCCAAAAAAGCTGCGTTGCCGTTTAATATACCCGGGTAAATTAAAGGGCAGGGGTATATTAAATGGCGCACAAACGGGAGGCTCAAAAAAGCAAAAATAGTTTAATATACCCGGGTATATTAAACGGCAAAATACGGTAATTTTTTTTCTCGTTCTTAAGTTTGGTTGAAACATACCCAAACAAAAACAGAACATCGAAACAATAGCAGTTTTTAAACTGGAAAAAAAAATCCGTCATAGCATGACTCACAATGGTACACCAAAAAAATGATTATTGTATAATATAAATGATATTCTGTGATTTAAAAAAATTGGTTTATTCATTTTTTTTAGTACCGCTTAACTTCAAGGGGGTGCTGGAGCCTATCCCAGCTAACAACGAGCAGTAGGCAGGGTATGCGCCTGATTGGGTTGCCAGGTATCAATTTAAAAAAATATTGATAAGAAATTAAACGACTAAATAATCTAGATAATCTAGATAAAAAAACTAGATAATCTAGGAGTGTCCAAATTAGGGCCATCGTTTGATCGCTGCCAGCGTTCCCAGTAAAATTGGATTATACATCTATCATTCTCAATGGCAGCCAATCAGTTAATACTGTAAAAAATATATATATATATTAAAAAAACGTATTTTATTTTACCCATGGATTTCAAGTTGACCGTTACATCCTCAAATTTTTCGGAGAAAAAAAAGTTTGGACACCCCTGGGCTAATATTTGAGCTTCCACATCAACGTAAAAACAAACGCAAACTTTAACTCGATACGTCTAATTGTTAGTTTCTCAAACGTTACTCTTTCCGTGCAAAACCGGCATCTATAAAAAGAACGGCCTGATTTTAATATTGCTTATGCTCCATGCATGAGGAGTTTTCCAGACAATTATCCCCTCCCACCTGGGAACAAACGGCATTGAGTGTCAGGTCATGTGTAAGACAAATGTGTAGTGCGGAAAGGCACAATTTTGCCAGCCTCGACACAAGTTTAGGCCAAGCAAACCGAGCGGAAGCACATTTGCTGCCCGCTGCCCGTGCCTGGGCGCAGTAAACACAGCAACAAATAAGCAAATGCTGGCGAATGTGATAAGTAGTGCCCTTGGGAGGAAAGCGGACCCACATCTAGTTAGAGTTTGCTTGTTTCTGCTGGAGATCCCTGGGGCTGTGGCACTTAAGGAACAATGCTCAACTGTGCATGCTATGATTTCTATAATGTACCGAGATGCACTCCGACTGGGCATGGCGCTCCGTCACGAAGCCCACCCATCCACCGCGCTAAACTCTGCACATTACACGCTTGGACAGGAAATTGGAGACCAACAGACCAAACGGAACCTTTATTTTTTTCGGGTTGCGTGTGCCTTTTGTTTGTGCGTCTCAGTGGGAACACAGCTGTTTTTAGTCTTTTTTGTCTTGACGAGACTTCTGGCGGGACCCGATCCAGTATTCCGAGGAACCCATTCCTCATCATTTTCCCTATTTATGCCCGAGATTGGTACTCGGACGTTTGGTCGACCGGACGTTTGGTAGAACGGACGTTTGGTAGAACGGACGTTTGGTAGAACGGACGTTTGGTAGAACGGACGTTTGGTAGAACGGACGTTTGGTAGAACGGACGTTTGGTAGAACGGACGTTTGGTAGAACGGACGTTTGGTAGAACGGACGTTTGGTAGAACGGACGTTTGGTAGAACGGACGTTTGGTAGACCGGACGTTTGGTCACTGGGTTGTTACTGTTGAAACCAGCTCTCAAAATTATAATCATGAGAGAGAGAGTGAGTTTAATATCTAAATATCTAATATCAAAATATCAACGGTAAACTCTCTGTCATAATTTGACAGCGAGCGAACCCGGCGACCAAACGTCCGTTTTACCAAACGTCCATTCTACCAAACGTCTGTTCCGACCAAACGTCCGGTCGACCAAACGTCCGGGGAGCAAACATCTGGGGACCAAACATCCGGGGACCAAACGTCTTTCGACGAAACGTCCGGTCACGGTGCGTTTCGCTGAGAACACGGCTGTTTTTTTTCCTTGTCTTGACGAGACTTCTGGCGGGACCCGATCCAGTATTCCGAAGAACCCATTCCTCATCATTTTCCCCATTTATGCCCGAGATTGATTGTGCAATTTGCGCCATCCAAATGGATGAGTTAATGCCGGTCCTTGCTAATAGGCTCGACCGGCCTTTCTCTTCTATTTTTGCCTCCCACTCAGGCGGAAAAGGAGAAACTTCAGCAAGCAAGCGACAGAGATCTTGAACGAGTACTTCTACTCGCACCTCAGCAACCCTTACCCGAGCGAGGAGGCCAAAGAGGAGCTGGCCAAGAAGTGCAGCATCACAGTTTCCCAGGTGGGTACACACGCACCGAGCAGTATAGCTGACGGCTAATCAGGGTGCAGGGGGAAGCCTAGAGGGACCCTTACCGTGTGTTACGGCACCAAGACACGTCGTCCTCAGCTAACCTTGACATTATGACTGCCTAATGATGCTTCAGTCAAGGCAGTCTGAGCAGGGCTACAGGGAGGGGAGGACCATCATCTTGGCCTCAATCAAAGCACTATGCTGTCCTTCCTTAACCGCCCCAACGCCGGCTCCCCCCCCCCCCGCGTCCCCCCTTACACCTCGACACTCATTCCCATTCCCCACATGCGCTCTCTTTCCTGCTTGCCACTCACTCGGGTCATAAAAAAACTAGGAAGAATTCATCAATTTCCAGGAAAGAGAATGACAAGATTCCCACTCTTGTGCTTTACCAACAACCTGCTATCTTTTTAAAGTTTAAAAAAATATGACCGTTTGACGGGTGTAAACCTGAAGGCGGCGAACCTCCCCACGTCTAAATGATTATTGCGCACACGCCACTGTTATTTCCCGTTGGGTACTATCGAGAGCCTTAACACAAACATGTAATATTGTCCTATGCTTGTCCTCCCGAGCCATAATATCAGAGAGACATTAATCTATAACATAACGATTCATCTGCAGTGTTTTGTTCTGTGTGGGGAGGGGAGTGTTTAGGGGTATATTGAGTATAGTCCTGAAGAGTCAGATACTGTAAAAAGCCCATTCTTTTTTGCCTTCAGGGGGTGGGAAGCACCATCACAGTATCTCAGGTATGTCATAACTTCTCCTGATCCACTGTTTTCATTTCTTTGTTATCTCTTTTGTTTATGTATGTAATAGCCACTTCACTGCACAGACCCCCTCCCTCTCACACAACTAGATCATTGCTAATGTTATTATGAATTCAAATAATAGGATTGAATATACGTGACCTTCTTTTTGTTTTTTTTTAAATGACTGTAGTACAATTCACATCTCACCTTTAAATTGCATTGACTCTTTTGCTCAGCTCATATTTTACCAGCACACTAATTTTCTCATCCTATTTTGTGTGTACGGACTACTATGTTTCACATGATATTTTGCATTTACTATTGTTTGTTTGTTGTTTGGCATCAGCAGGATGTGTGCTGTTTTAAATATCCACCTTTATTTGTTTTATTTACCCCCCTTAGCCTGTGCACAATCATGCACTTCAGGAAATGGCCACCGGTGGATTTGCGCTCAGTTTTTCGAGTGTCTTGCTTATGCAAACCGCTGTCGTCATTTCCCTTGAGAACAAATTGCTCCCTGCAAGAATTAGCGTGCCTTTAAAAATACTCCTGAACTGACACAGTCGTCCACAAACAGATGTCGCTATCGACTTCTTCTTAATGCTTTAACTCATTTTAAGTGGCAAAACGCGAGGCTCACCATAATGCCTCGTGCGCCCTAAGTGCGTTATCCCTCACGGCACCCCCGCTTTACAGTCGCAATCCAATCGCCGTGGCTACTCTGCAGCTTTAGTCCGGTCATTTGTCAAAATCCAGAATTCTTTTTTGTGCTTTGTTGATTATTCAAACGGTTCATCAACTAAAAACCATCCATCGTGAGCGCTATGCCAATAGCCATCGGAAGCTTTACTCAATTCATCAAAGCTGATGAAACAGCCTGCATTATGGTTAGCAAGGTTGACATTTAAATTGTTTTCGGTTTACCTTGCATGTTTTAACCGTATCGCAGCAACTTTACAGACTTGGGGTGATCAAAATGCAGTGGCGGTCCGTGCATTTTCTCGTAGTGTCTTCAACGGGTAAAATCCACTTCCTGCAGAACTGATTGTGAAGGCCTTGAGGCAGATTTCTGACCCTGGCAACAAATAATGGCTGAAATGTGATTGGTTAAATGCTTCAATATGAAAACACACATCTGGAAGCAGTGCAACCAGGGGGAAAAGCAAAGAAAGGAAGCTAACAGACAATTTGGAATTATTTAATAAGTATTGATGGACAAAATATAATATATGATTCAGATATTTCTTAGGCCAGCAAAGAAGGCCTTGAAGGCTCTGACGGCCTGCTACTGTCAAAATGTAATGTTTTTGGATTTTTTTTGTCTCTTGATCCACTCGACAGTGCGTTCTTGCTAGGTATTAGCGCGTCCTGCCGTAACTAATAGCACCGCGTCCGGAAAATGATCATTGTATTGAAAATGCGGCCTTGTCTAAACTGTAGTCGTAGGCTGATCAGGCATTTTTCATCGATTGGGCAGGATTATTGATTGAAACCTCCTCAGCCTCTCAAAGTACGGAGCAACTCTATTGTGTTCTTGCAAACAGTCCACATGCTCATTACACGATCACTGGCTTCAAGGCTGCTGATGTCAGGTCTTCTAGTTTAACACCCCGGCTCTACTTAGCAGTCGACTGAATGCGTGGCCTTCTCCCAGATGGAAGTGAATTAGTTCTATAGATTAGGTTGTGATCCACACCTTGCGTTGCTCGATACTAGGTTGACCCGAAAAAGCACCAAAGCCGGTATTCACTGGGCAGGAGAAGGAAATATGGGACATTTTAAGGGTTTGCCCCACGATGTGCCTGGTCAGACTCATATATAGTGGTTTACTCGTATTACACGTTATCACAATGGAGAAATTGATTATTCTTGAACTATAAATACTTCATATTCACATTTAACTGGCAAACTGAAAGATTTGCTTCTTTCCACTCTATGGTGAACTGACTTGAATTAGTTCAAGGTCCCACAGCACAGGGGTCAAAGTGCCGGCCCGGGGGCCAAATCTGGCCCGCTGCATCATTTTGTGCGGCCCGAGAAAGTAAATCATGAGTGTCGACTTTCTGTTTTAGGATCAAATTCAAATGATTATAGATGTACATTACATTTTCTGGTTTTCCCCTTTTTAAAACCAACCATTGCAATTTTTTAATCCAATTTTTTTCTTTTGGGTTTTTAGTTCAAAAAGCATTTTGTAAAATCTAAAAATAAATATACAAATATGTTCTGTTTTCCACTTTAAAAAATATTTTGTTTCCATTGGAAATAAAAAACATGATTAAAAGACATTTTCCAATACTAAGAAAAAAAAGCTCAAATAAACATTGATTTAGATCTATAAAAACTGACTATTTAGGGCTTTTGATCCAGTTCTTTTAATCCAGTTTTAAAAAATAAATCTAAATATTATATCTAAAATGGTCCGGCCCACATAGAATAGAGTTGACGTTAATGCGGCCCGTGAACCAACCCGAGTTTGACACCCCTGTCCCACAGTATGATTTACGTCTTCACTAAATTCAACAAATTAATGTACACCCCAAAAAAATAATAACTTTAGTGAGACAAGAGGAGTAAAAAATGTGCTTTCCAGTTCATGGGCTATTTAAAAAAAATGGCGTAAGCATGACATCATTCCAATCCGCTATAAGCAGTTTAAGTAAAAAGGATGATAGCCAAGGCTTTCATTGCTTCCAATTAAACCTTGCTTGTTAGTTTAACCTCTAGGTAAAGCCATCAAACAATTGATGTCAAGAAAACCCTGCTGCCGACTGTGGGTCTCGCCTGAATGGTCATTAATTTTAATTGCTTAGATATTAAAGATTTAGAGCACAGCGATGAGCGGGATAGAAATGATCTGTTGTCCTGCAAATCCAGTGGCTTTTTATACCACAACATTGGCTGGCTGCTGGGGATATTAAAATTTAAGCGCATGGGTGGAAATTAAATAAAGCGTCATTAGGGGCAGCTGCTCTTTGGCTGGTCCGACGGTGGGCTCGGAGGCCAGCGGGAGAATGAATGAGGTGGAGGGTGCCGCAGCACTGCAATGAGACACTCTAATTTATAGAAGCATTAAAAGATCGCATCATCTCATCGTTATTCTGCTCTTATCACAAGCCGGCATCCTCGCGGAAGATTCGTACAACTTTTTTAGGGTTTTACTTGAATTAAATTAGCATTTCACACCATTATGCTTAAATGGTTCATCCTTGCCCCTTTCTGTTTATTTATTCATTTATTTATTTCATGAATAAGCTATTCCTATTCCGTTCTGACTGTCAAAACAGGTTTTGCGTTTTTGTTTTTTGTCGCACATTTGTCAAAGTGTGGCCAAATCTGGCCCGCCGCATCATTTTGTGTGGCCCGCGAAAGTAAATCATGAGTGCCGACTTTCTGTTTTAGGATCAAATTAAAATGAAGAGTATAGATGTATATTAAATTTCCTGATTTTCCCTCTTTTAAATCAATAATTGTAATTTTTTAATCCATTTTTTCTGTGTTTTTAGTTCAAAAATCATTTTGTAAAATCTAAAAATATATTAAGAAAAGCTAAAATAAACAGGGTTTTAGATCTATAAAAAACGGAATATTCAGGGATTTTAATCCAGTTCTTTTAATCCATTAATATAAAAAAATCTAAATATTATATCTAAAATGGTCCGGCCCACGTGAAATCAAGTTGACGTTAAAGCGACCCGCGAACCAACCCGAGTCTGACACCCCTGACTTAATCAATTCACTAACATTTAGTGAAGTAATACAACATTTTTGACTAATTATGGGTAACTAACCGTGGCTAGTATTCAAGCCTGTCGTCAAAGAGGAATATTTATGTCAGTTATAATGAAAAATAATACAGACACAGCCTGATTCTGCCCTGGAAAATTATTCAACTTTTCCAATTTGTTATTAAATTGCATTTTATTATATGTATGCCGTGTTCTTTTGGACTAAAAGTCGTACAAAATAACACAATAAAGAGGAAAAAAATATATTAGTCACACTCGAGTATAAGTCGCATTTTGAGGCGGGCATTTTTTTTATTTTTTCAGAAATCAAAAACAAACATACGATAAGTAACAATAGAAAAAATGAGAACAACAGGCTAAATAGCCATCTGTTAAAATCCCAGTATTTTAGATGAGATAACTTTATTCATCCCGTATTTGGGAAAATTCATTTTTCAGTTAGCTATAGCCTAAAAACAACATGGCAGGCTTTCAGGGGTCTGAAAACAAACCAACAACATTTAAGTCGCACTAGAGTATTTGTCTCAGGCCAAACTAGGAAAAAAGTGCACCTTATAGTACAGAAAATACGGTAGTCGCTTTTGAATTTCAAAAGACGAACTTTATTTCTTGCTGTTGCAGTCGAATAATCATTTTTAATTCACCTTTTCTTTTTTCCACCACTCACTCGTCTGTGTACATCAACCGAGGGGAGGGGTGTCGTACCCTTAACAGGCAGCCACGCAATAATGGACATGTCGAAGCAGCGGGGGGCCCCTGGTGTTTGGGTTTTGTCAGGAGACGGAGCCCAGAGCGTGTCAGGCTCCCATCCATGAGAAGACACAAGTGGCTCCTTATTATGGCTTAATTAGCTTGTGTACCCAGTGGACATTGCTGCAGGGGCTGGGAATTGGGTACTTGATGGACCCAAACATGACATCTTGAAACAGTCACACTGCTCAGTGCACGCTGCTGTGGCTGCTTGACGTCTGACTCCTCTGCTCCTCCCCTCTGTGCTCTTCCACGCAGGTATCCAACTGGTTCGGCAACAAACGGATCCGCTACAAGAAAAATATCGGAAAGTTTCAGGAGGAGGCCAACCTGTACGCCGCCAAGACGGCCGTAAACGCCGCACACGCGGCAGCCGCCGCCGTGCAGAACAGCCAGGCCAACTCCCCTACTACACCGAACTCCGGTAGGCACTCCTACATCGTGAAGAAGAGATGAAAAAAAAAATACAAATAAAAGACGACCCGCCTTACACCTCGGGCTTTAACCCGCCGCCTGGTTCCTGCGTTCCCTCCCTCTATCCACCCTATTCACACTTGCGAGAGTGACAGGCTCAGCTCCCAGCTTGGGGATCACAGTGTCTCCCGTCTATAAGACACTTGGCGCCGAGAAAACTCATGCATAAAAGGGAGCGTTCCTGCCTCGTGAACCGAGAAAACATGTATTTTTGGAAAAGAACAACAAAAAAAGCAAAAAAAAACACAACAATGCATATCTGAATATTGCCATGAGGTTTGTTTTTCCTTGACTTTTCTGTCAACCGGCTGTCATTTTAAATGTAATGGTACGTAGTCACGTAGAACGGCATTTATTTTTTTATTAAGTGTAAACATGGAAGCCAGGAGCATTTTTTTGCTAGGTTTGTTTAGCATTGTAAAATGTCGAATTGCGATCGGGATTGGACTGGGATGAAGTGCGTCAGGATTTGGTAAGCTTATGAAGTGGTCCCTTTTTCTTGCATCCAGGATTCCAGATGAAAGATGAAGAGTTTCAGCTGGATTCTGCAGAGAGCAAAAACACTCTTTTAACCAACATGTTTACTGGTACTGGTCTTTTCATAAGATTCTTCTTGTTCTTATCATTTATCATGTGATCCCCCCCGTCAGCCCGTGTTAGATTGGGAGTAGATGATGTGGAGAAATTGGGAGCTTCAGCGACCAACCACATGTTAGAGCCCCTTGTGTCGTGTGATTTTCACTCCATTTGTACCCTCATTTTGGTGGGAAAAAAAATAGAAAGCCTTTCTCCAGTCCTCTTCTTTGTCAAACCATCCATTTATTTATTTTGCTTCTTTTGATTTCCTCCTTCACTCTGGTAGTTGCTTGCTTTATGAGCATAGTTGTACTTGTCTCTTTGAGTTGGGTTCCATTTATTCACACCCGTTTGCGTGCGTGGCAATGTGCATTCTTATTATACCCCGTTCATGTTATTCAGCTACTTACATTTTCCTTTTCTAGGTTCCTCAGGTTCTTTTAACCTCCCAAACTCTGGGGACATGTTCTTGAGCATGCAGAGTCTGAATGGGGATTCTTACCAAGGGGCACAAGTCGGAGCCAATGTACAGTCACAGGTAGGATTAACCATCAGGGACAGTTCCTCACTGATAGTGCGGAGAGCTGTCCTTGTGTTGCCTGTGTACTGAGCCATCCACAGTGCAGTCTGAAGTACGTTAATGCCAAAAAAGGGGGGAAAATATTAATGCAAGTCCAAATTTGGCAGTCAGATGATTCATATATTTTTCGGATGGAAGATTTGGCTGGTGAAATATGTGTAAGAATTCCAGACATCCTAAGTGAAGGTGTGGTGAATGCGTTTGGCTTTGACTTGAGCTCTTGGGTTGGTATTTTGGGTTTTTGGTAATGTGTTTCTCCTTTTGTTACTGTCCTTGAAAAACCTCGTTTGTCTCATTGTGAAATTGCTTTTGGTTGCTGTCTATCATTTTGTATTCTTAATGAGTAGATGTTCTCACTGTGCATTTACAGCTATGATATCAAGTTCTCTTTTTTTTAAATTAATTCTATAATCTATATCAGGGGTGTCCAAAGATTTTGGTCTGAGGGCCGATTTGAGGAAAAAACAAAAGCTGAACAAAATCTTTGCATTTTATTTTGTTAATTGGGTTTATTGGGTGAAAAAAATGTAAAGGCAAAAAGGAAATATGTCAGTTGACAGCAAAAAAGTAAAGAAAATAACGACTCTCATTGTATTATTATTATTTTATACCCACACGCATATACCGAGGTACTGTTAAACTTACAATCTCCATCTAGTGTTAAATTAAGAAGTATGACACAACATAGGCTTAACTTTAACTTCTTGTGCAGGCTATATTGAAGGAAAATTCCCAATTTACTGCCTGAGCCATAGTTTGGACACCCCCAATCTATACTATATGCACAGTATAAAAATATATATCAAGCAATTATGAATACTATAGATCATTCTAAATACTCTAAGAGATGGCTAGAGTTCGTTGAGTATTTTAATTCCTTAAAAACAAGGCAATTGATTATGATAGCAATAGCAGCATTTACTCTGTTAGAAAATCTTATTAGAGTTTTGTTAGGAATTGTGGTTTGCCTCTTTTCTGTCTTTGGAATCGTGACACTCTTTCACCCAAGTTAGTGTTTTTCACTGCGCATGTTTACAGTGAGTGTTGCCTCGCAGCCATCCACTAAGTTGAACGGTTTGTCCACCTTGTCTGTCCCTCCAGGTGGATACCCTGCGCCATGTTATCAGTCAGACGGCAGGATACAGTGATCCTCTTGGTCGAAATCCTATGTACAGTCCACACAATTTAAATGTAAGTACAGGAGCTACCACTAATTTATGTATACAAGTACAAAATCTGTCTATAGAGTTACACTATATAGTATGTTACATTATACTGGTTAGCGACCATTCCAGTCTTTTAAATGCCTTTCGCTATAAGGTCAATGTACATTTTCTACACTTCCCCCAAGGAGTTAATAAGGAAAAGCTGAAAATGGATGTCCTATTGATACTTCATTCAAATATTTTCCATTCCGCTTATCCTCAAACATCGCAGGGGTGCTGTAGCCTATCCCAGCAAACAGCAGGCAGTATGCTGGGACCACCATGAATTGGTTGCCAGCCAACTGCGGGGCACATTGAGACAACCATGGGCGATTTTTCCATGTTTTGAGTTGTGGGAATTAAGAAGGTTGGAATCCACCAATGGATTGAACCCTTGATCTCAGAATTATGTGTTAGATGTGGTACCGTATTTTGCTGTTTAGTATACCCCCCATTTAATATACCTGAGTATATTAAACGGCAGGGGTATATTAAATGGCGCACAAATGAGGCTCAAAAAAGCAAAAATCATTTAATATACCCGAGTATATTAAACGGCAAAATACGGTACCTGTATTCAATCCACTTGGCCAATCAGCTGCAAATTTGTCTACATGTCCGTTTTCTTGTGCTTTGACAAAATTCAGTTATAACTGCTCACTGTAAAGACTCCTAAGGTATTGTTTTCCCAAATCTCATCAGGGAAATAAATGACATAACGTCCACTCTTTCAATTGCGTTCATATTATTGAATCCCTAAGACATAAAGGCCTGTTCATATACATGTGTGAAAAACAGTCAACAGTTTCTATTCGAGAAAACGTTGTCGTCCGTCGAGGCAGCTCGCGGTGTCATTTTGTCCCCGCTGAAGCCTTATTACTCTAAGCTTTTCCGACATGTCTCCCTCCAGCTAGATCAAGTGCTTTTCACTTTCTCACAAGGTTTCTCACTTCCATGTGAACTGTAGACCTGTGTCTAGTGGCTCCGTGGAGCGTTGCACAATCCCGATTTAAAATAGCGATGAGCACTACTGAGTCATGCTCGGATTCACTCCCCCCAAAAATCAACCCAAATAAGAACAAATCTGACAATCGAGAGTCACAGAAAGCAAAATCTATGCTCCAATAAGTTGTTGCACTGCTTTTGTTTTTATCCAGAAAGTGCTTCGTAGACATATTAGCATAGACTAACCTTTAGCGTTGTTGACGATGACGTAGACGGATCCAGTAAAGGCTAGGTCATGCCTAGAGCGAGGCAAAATCAGGCTGGCTAAGACTGGCTCTCTTGGCGAGGCCCTGCCTTGTCACTTCCATTCAGCTCCCCCAACCTCAGCCAGGCCAAGCCCTCCCTCCTCCTGACTGGCAGGAGAATATGTAGCGACAAGCTGCCGGACGCCGCTGAACTCTGTTCGGACACTGATTTGCACCATCTCTCCCATTAGATGGCAACCAAAAAAAAACTTTTCTTTGCAGATTTGACAGCTCAAAGCAAGCTCAAATTTATGGTACTCGGACGTTTCGTCGAAAGACGTTTGGTCCCTGGACGTTTGGGACCCGGATGTTTGGTCCCCAGACGTTTGGTCGACTGGACGTTTGGTAGGACGGACGTTTGGTAGAACGGACGGTTGGTCGCCGGGTTGTTACTGTTGAAACCAGCTCTCAAAATTATAATCATGAGTGAGAGAGAGTGAGTTTAATATCTAAATATCTAATATCAAAATATCAACAGTAAATCCAGCTCTTGATTATCTTTTGAATTTTTTCTTACAAATTCTTGAAGTGGTAGAGACACTTCGTGATGGAAGATTTTGTACACTAAGGTGGCATCAGCATATTTAACAGTATTGTCCCAGTTCAAGCTTTTTTGGTTTTCTGTCCAATAATTTTAGAGTTTGGTTACGGTTTCAATTGGTTTTGGCGGTGTCTTGCATGTCAAGGACGAATTTGTTAGGTATTTTCCGGGCTAGTTTAACACTCTAAATCAAGGGTGTCAGACTCGGGTTGGTTCGCGGGCCGCATTAACGTCAACTCGACTTTATGTGGGCCGGACCATTTTAGATATAATATTTAGATTTTTTTTAATAAATGGATTAAAAGAACTGGATTAAAAGCCCTGAATATTCAGTTTTTTTATAGATCTAAAACAATGTTAATTAGAGCTTTTTTATATATTTTTAAATTATACAAAATGATTTTTGAACTAAAAACACAGAAAAAATGGATTAAAAAATTACAATTATTGATTTAAAAGGGGGAAAATCAGGAAATGTAATATACATCTATACTCTTCATTTTAATTTGATCCTAAAACATAAAGTCGGCACTCATGATTTACTTTCCCGGGCCGCACAAAACGATGCGGTGGGCCAGATTTGGCCCCGGGGCCGCCACTTTGACACAGGTGCTCT
Organism: Stigmatopora argus; assembly: GCF_051989625.1. Taxonomy (NCBI): domain Eukaryota; kingdom Metazoa; phylum Chordata; class Actinopteri; order Syngnathiformes; family Syngnathidae; genus Stigmatopora; species Stigmatopora argus. Next base: position 3,117,054 of record NC_135391.1, read on the forward strand.
AAATTGTCCCTAGTGTGAACGATTATTCATCTCCATTCAATTGGCTGGCAACTAATTCAAGGCTGTAATCGCCTATAATTGGATGGGATAGACACCAGCACCCCCATGGCCCTTGTGAGGACAAGCAATATGGAAAACGAATGAATGAATGAATTGGTTTTGCGGGATTTCAGGAGAATTTTGGGTTTAAAAGTATCATAACTGTATTTTAGATGAGGTGTCTGATAATTTTCGTGTTTGTGTTTTTAGACAAATGGAGGTTGGCAAGATGCAACAACTCCATCTTCTGTGATATCTCCGACTGAGGGACCCGGCAGTGTGCACTCGGATACCTCTAATTGATCTAATTGATTGAGCTCGCAATGCATTTCAGCCTCAAGCTAGGCATAAACTCTTAAGTCTAGCTGCACAACTGCAGAGGACCTCCATACCATTTTCTTTTTTGAAATCCCACAACAACTTTGAATCAACTTTTCATGATTGCAGTTTTTTTTCGTCCAATTGCTCAAGTTTAAGCGCACATATTTTACGTGCCAATAATAAACAGCCCTCTGCTATCCGTCCAACGTTCTTTTTATCTTCTGTATTGAAAATACAGGACGTGTTTATTCACGTGACATTTGAAATGTCAAATGTATGTGATTATTCTCCTTTTATATTTGGAAAACACTTTGCTCTTTTTGAATGAATGGATAAACGCAGCTGTTCATGTAACTGTTAGCGGCTTTTTGTGGTTACTTCCAAGATTTAATTTACTTTACTACTGTACACACGAGTACAAGCCAATGATTACTCGCGGTACGAAGCATAAAGGCGCGTTATTGATTGGATTTCCATGATCTGACACCATCCCATATTTTATGTGATGTATATATGTAAACATTTTTGTACTGCTTGTGGAAGCCGTCCAATCACCAACAGCAGATCATAACAAAGAAGACCCCCGGTGAAACAAAACTTGTACAAATCAAAACTTAAGAGTACTTAAAAAAGGTACATCCCAACAATCAAAACACAGCTTTATTGCCTCATTACAATCCACGCCAACAAATTCCATCGTTTCCGTAGCTTAGAGTGCTCACATACTACCTCTAAAAAAGATATTTACCATTTTTTTTGCCCTACTTATTTTCTATTCTTTCACTTGTTTTGATAACATCTTGCCACACTGTAAATGTTCTCATTCTCTATGTAATGTAATGTATATTTTAATCTTTTAATAAAACTCAGTTGCAACATTGCAGCGTAAAATGACAAAAACATCAAGTGAATCTGATAACATTAATACAATGGAAAAAAAGCAGAGCGAGTACAGTGTTGGTTTGTGGCTTTTATTAAGGGGGGTGCGATAACATTGTGATAAATTAACAGTAAAACTGTTGTAAATATTGGGGGGAAAACATTTTGAATGTTGCTCATCTTACTACTAAATCATACCCAAAAAGAAAGAAAAAAAATCACTATTAAGACTGTAATGCATAGAGGTTTCAGTACTATTCAGAACTGTATATTTCCAGCTCTGTTCAACAGGGTTCAAACTTCTTTTCTCTTTTTTCTATTGTATGTGATTCTGAAACTAAAAAGTCATGACAAATGATTTGTGGCAGTGATACAAATGTAATAAAAATGTTCAGTGTTGCTTTCTAACCAGACGACACCCTGGACTGAAAAGTCTTCTTTGTGGTAGTTGTGTAATTTAAAATATGAATAAAACTTTTGCTTTGATGACAGCATTATTATTTTTTTTATTTGTGATGTCTTATTACAAGAGCAGCACACAAGAACACAAATGCATAGGCATATACAGTGGTACCTCGACCTACGATCAGCTCTACCTACGCAATGGTCGAGGTACGATGAAAATTTCTATCGAATAATTCGCCCTAGATACGATGAAAATTTCGAGATGCGACCAAGCCAGGTGGCCATGACATGAGAGGCTGTTTATCATTGTAGCGCACTGTCTTTTTTGCCGCATCTCTTTCGTGTATGACAGATATCTACGAGCAAAAGAGGGCTTTCTGGGTAATGAAGTATACTCGTGTACACAACACCGATAGCCAATGGCACCCTTTCTCAGTATAAAACTTCATTACACACAATCAATACGTGGGTAGGCTGTTATTCCTTCCTTAGCCTGTTAGCTCCCACGATCGCTTTTTCAAGACTACTTCTCGTTGGCAAGTGGTCGTGCGTTATCCTATTGTGGGGACATTTGTGTGCATCATTTTCGGAATATTTTGAAGGGAATACAACAACAAACAGCCCATCGATAGCGAATGTGAGGGTGGAGGCGTGGCAAACAGCTAACCCGCCCAGAACGAAGGTAAAAAGAATTAAAACAAAATTAGAATTCAGTTTTTTGTAAAGTTACATTAAACGTATGTTTGAGTGTGTCTGTATATATATTAATCCAAGTTAATTTAAATGTGTTTGTTCGTTTACGAGTGCGTTGTTGCCGTGGATAAAGTCCCCCCGAACCCCCCCCCCCCCCCCCCTGCCTGGCTCTATGTCCGTCTGTGTATCCTACGCGAAATGCGTCTAATTTTAGTTATATTAAACACATTTTATTACTATTAAACCACTAGTTATGTGTTACTTTGTTAATAGATGGCGAATTAGAAGAAAATAATCCAATTTCCTGTTTTTGGTGCTTTTTCAGAGGGTTGGAACGAATTAGTTTGTTTTTAGTTAATTTTAATGGGAAACGTTCGCTCGAGTTACGAAAAACTCGACATACGATCTCAGTCCTGGAACGGATTAGGATCGTATGTCGAGGTACCACTGTACTATAAAGTATGTATGCTAAATATGAAATCATTTTGAGTTTTTGGCCCATTACATTTTTTCTTCGCCATTTACATTAGAATCTATTAGCGTAATATACGTTTTCAAATTGATATATTTACTTCCTCAACTTCAAGCTTTGGATTTTAAGTACTGCACTCAGCAAAATTGGCCTCAGAACCATTTAAGTAAAGACATTCCATTTTCCAAGATTACACCTATTAGAGAATTCTCGTAGGTTCATTAAAGATGACAATATAAGTGAGTAAAATGCACTAGGAAAAGCATGCCTCATTAAATATGGAGATTTAAAATTACATCACAAAAAGCACCAAGCAAGTGTCGATTAAATTAGAAAAAGATAGCACTTACTGGTTAAGTAGCGATTTTATTATATTAGATAAAACATCTATTTTTTTGCTAATATGATTTAGTGCTTATTGGGCAATGTTCACAGACCCATGTTATAATGTATTCCACTACTATAGTGGTTATGAATATTGAAATATATTATATTTTTGAGGGGGTTTCAGACAGATGTATGTAAATTCTCTGAGCGTACACTATATTAAATATAAAGTACACATCATATCCCTAAATTAATCTTAGGCTAGGGTGAGGGTTAATAATAATAATTAATAATAAATTTAGAGTCAGGAATCCATGCGAATCCAACGAAATTGTAAAAATATGTCAATATTAATTGACCTATAAAAAACAAAAGGCATCTACTAAATTGTTTTTATGCAACTGTTGTTTATTATAGATCAAGGGTGCCGGACCATTTTAGATATAATATTTAGATTTTTTTTAATAAATTGATTAAATGAACTGGATTAAAGGCCCTGAATATTCAGTTTTTTTAAGATAAAAAAGAATGTTTATTTTAGCCTTTTTATATATTTTTAGATTTTGCAAAATTATTTTTTAACTAAAAAACACAGAAGAAATTGACAAAAAAAATTACAATTATTGATTTAAAAGGGGGAAATCAGGAAATGTAATATACATCTAAACTCTTCATTTTAATTTGATCCTAAAACAGAAAGTTGGCACTCATGATTTCCTTTTTTGGGCCGCACAAAATGATGCGGCGGGCCAGATTTGGCCCCAGGGCCGCAACCTTGACACCTGTGTTATAGATATTTAAAGTTCACGTCTAAGGCAAAAAATTGAAAGTAAAGAACTATTTCTCATGCATCATAATGTGATATATTTCCAACTTTAATTACAATCAATGTGGATGATCCAAGTGTACGTTTTTTATAACTGAAATTTATTCATTTTTGTTACCTATTACCTTCATATAGTTAACAATAACAGCTGGACGATGCCCATATAGTGCACATAGTACATCGTCGATACCGACTTCCCACGTGTAGTAATGAGAATTCATTAGATTTCCGCATGATACAGTTTTGTTCTCAGTCCCTGTCTACGTATTCATATTTAATATTTTGTGTTTCCCACTGTATTAACAGCTGTGCCTTGTATTTGCCATCTGCAGACAATTTCCAGTACAGAGATTTGTAATAATCCCATGTTTTCTTCTTGCAACTCTCTCAAAAGACAGCGAACTGCAGATTCTTGACAGGTGTGCAGACGTTTGCTGGGGGAGACGGAGCGAGGAGGATTATTACTGCATTATTTAGTTTTCCTGAAATAAACACACACATTGGCTGCCTGGAATGATGTGTGACTATAAAGTCAGCATTGTGCTGTGCTTGCAGCGGCAGCCAATTATGATTTACGCCGGCCACCGAGCCAGCACTGCTTCTTTCCTTCTCTAGCAAGAGCCACTTAGCACTGAGGATTTTCCACCTCTACCCTCTCATTTGCTCTGTATCTCCCCTTTTTATGACCTTTTTACATTCACCTTGGCTTGTTCTTCCACTTGCTATCACCACCGTGGCTCAGGTTGCACTCCACAGTCTAGTTTCAGTATAATAACTTGACACTTCACATTGCATTAGTCTTAGTCCTGACAACAAGGTTATGTGACCTATAGTGTCAGAGAGCATACACCATACTTGCTCGGAGAAGCTATTTATCAAGACAGCTTTGGGCCACCTATGATTCAGAGCAGAACAAATAAAGATCAGTTCTACAGAGGACATACAGTATTTGTCCACAACCAAGCGAGTGAACGTATTCAAACTGTTCAGGCTGGCTCTGAACCAATAGGGTTCAATAAAATGGTTAATGTTAATATGCAAGTAGGTGTTTTTTGGGGGTGTAAACGTTATCGATATTCTGTAATTGGCATTTTAAAGCATTCTGTTAGTCAGAATTAGGATGCATTTCGCTGAAGAAAACTAAGATTGAGCATGTCAGTGCTCTCCATTGGAGGGGAAATCGGGAATGTTATTTGAATACCAAAAAAACAAAAACAAAAAAACAAGAAGCCCACTGGCATCCGGTTGTAACCTGTTATTAGTCGGACTTCACATATATGTGGTATTTAAATTTTGTCGACTGAATTACTGCTGTGTGAAAGGGAAAACAGCCAAATGTTAATTTATGGGTAAATAATGAACACATTACCAATTTTAAAGTACAAATTACTAATTTTAAAGTACAAATTACTAATTTAAAGTACACATTACCAATTTTAAAGTAGAAATTACTAATTTTAAAGTGCAAATTACTAATTTAAAGTACAAATGACCAATTTTCAAGTACAATTTACTAATTTTCAAGTACTAATGACCAATTTTCAAGTACAAATTACTAATTTAAAGTACAAATGACCAATTTTCAAGTACAATTTACTAATTTTAAAGTCAAAATGACCAATTTTCAAGTACAAATTACCAATTTTAAAGTAAAATTACCCATTTTAAAGTAAAAATTACCCATTTTAAAGTAAAAATTACCCATTTTAAAGTACAAATTACCCATTTTAAAGTACAAATTACCCATTTTAAAGTACAAATTACCCATTTTAAAGTAAAAATTCCAAACTACAAGTCAAAACAACCATGTAAAGTCTGTTTCTTCCAAAAATTAATTACTGTTATTTGCTGACACAAAACAAATGCCTATTGCTGCAGTGGTAAACTACAGTCAAAAATACACCCTAGCCCTTTAATAAAGTGAGAACTTGGCTTCTCTCTAAAATTTAGACCAATTTTGATATATTAGGTGTCCTGAGAAATTAAGTTGTATTGCAGAAAAGTTAAGTCAACGTGCAGTATTTCTTTATATCACAATACAATACATAGTGGGACTCAAATATTGGACAAAACTTTATTTGCTTGATCAGAGGCTGGCAAAAAGATACCAAAAAACAGCCAGGCCAAAATAAAGAAAGGACAAGGCAAAAAAATCAATACATATGGTGTATTCGCTTTCAACAAAGGTGACAAATTGGCAAAGAGCACTAAAACAGAGAATTATATAAGGACTAATGACACTCAGGTATGTGCACTCAAGTGATTAGGGGAGACATGATTGCCATACGGGGCAAAATAGAAAACCACCAAAATAAAACCAGATGGTAATCAATGCCGTTGAGGGTGACGTGTAGCAGTAGGATATCTTTTCCCAACATTTTATGGGTCTTCAGGAGGATAAAAAAGGGGAAAAAACGATGGGTCACTGAGCTGCTCTCTTTCATTTTATAGCTTGCGAGCAAACCTATGTCACCATTACACAATCGCAGCATTAGGGAAGGTGTTTATCTTATTCATGTCTCTCTCTACTTCCCTGGGGTCCACTGGCCCCTGTCTGCTTCCTGGTGCTTGTCTGGGAGTCCAAGTCTTTGCGGCACCAGGATCATTTTCCCCTCTCTAGCTCTTGTCACTTGTATGGGCCCAGCTAATTCATCTTGCTAATGGCAGGTGGGTCAGTTCAGTGCTGTAATTGTGATTTCCATGCACTTCTCTTTCTCTCTCTTTCTTATTTTTTAAATCTACCACAGCTCCTTGATCTGAAAAAATGTATATATATGTACCGCATTTTATGGACTATAAGTCACCCTTGTCTATAGTTACCGTATTTTCACGACTATACGGCGCATCATATTTTTAGTGTCAATAACGAGTGCTATTTCTGTATTTTACACACACAAAGGGCGCACCGTTTTTATAGACGCAGCATGGCAAAACATACACCAGCTTAAACATACACGCTACACCCACACGCTAAAAACACATTTTTAAAAAGTCAACGGAAGCAAAACTGAGTTCCGTTGTACTTTATTTAGCCATTTTACAATGTACTCACGTCATCATCACCCACAAATCCATCAAAGTTGCTTCATAAAGCTGTGTAGATGCCAATCGCCAGGCCACAATCCATTCGCAAATAGTAGCTAGCTAGTAGCTAGCGTCCATGCTTCGTAAAACTGTGTTGATGCCGATCGCCAGGCCACAATCCATTAGGTGTATTGACAAAAGAACTATATATCCCAGCAGTCACTGCGCAGTACTTTTTCTACGGGGAAAATAGTAGAGTCGGGGGCTGTTTGCCCTAGTTGTGAGAGCTGTAGAGGATGGTGTACCCTATCGACTGATTTATTTTATTTTATCGTGATAACAATTTTAGTATTGGTCCATATATGAAGCGCACTGGATTATAAGGCGCTCTGTCTATTTTGGAGAAAATTTAAGACTTTTATGTGCGCCTTATAGTCGTGTAAATACGATAGGTTGGACCTGCGACTGAAACTCAAGTGCAACTTTTTTTTTCTCTCTGACCACCGGAAGTCTGCTACGTCTTGTTTGGAGATTTTTTTGGCTATATTTAATCTTTTTTTTACTATTGTTACTTTGACATGTGTTTGTTCTTGGTTTCTAAAAAAAACTGCCCTCCCAAAAATGCGACACACCTGCAAACATTGTTCAAATACAATCATTTTCACATAGCTTTTTCCATGATCTGGTCATTAGTTTTGATGTTTTCTATTTTTATATGGACATTTGAACGTCTCCACAGCTTTCAAAAATATATAAAAATGAATAATGTGGTATGAATATGAGGAAGTGTATTTTATTCTTTGAGCTAACAGGTATTTTCGGAGAAAGAGTGACCAGAATGAAGTCAGCTCTCCGAGCAGTGGAAGTCGCTGGGGCATGAATCTCCAGAGAACGCTAGACGCCGAATGAGCCCGGGCTGATTTGAGTCAGGAGGAAGGTCGTCACCACACAAATGAAAAACATGAGAAGTGGTTCAAGGTCTAATCAAGTCCTCAGACTGCACTCACTGGGAGCAATTAAGTTCCTCCCCCTCGCTCAACAAAGGTAACCAGATCCTCCTATTGACATTCTCAATAAAAGGTCATTTATTGTACATGGACCAAGTGATCAGGCTCCATTGCCTTTGCAACCTCATAACAAAAATAGCTCGGCAATAAACGGCTATGTTATGGATCGCCTTTTGACCCCGGGTGTCATTTGTAAAAGTGAAAAGCACATTGGTATGTATTTTTTTTTGTTGGATTAGCAATTATTTAAGGGAGGGCTTACGTACGTAATGAATGTATGATATTGGTTGTGTATCGGCAATCAACACTCACAGCTCTTCACTGGATGAATAGTAAATCCTGGAATAAACCACAGGAATTCATTTCTATCATTGCTTCCCGACACTAATGTAGTCCTGCTACTTTCTGTAGTCTTGTCTTTCCATCCTTGTTCCTTTCGGCCATACATTTTTTCTTCTCATTTTGCAAAACAAAAAACGGCAAACGAGCCTTTTTCAGTTTTTGGGGGGGATGAGTCAATTTTGCAAAACCAAAAACGGCAAAGAAGCCTTTTTCTTTTTTTTTATGTGAGTCAATTTTGCAAAACAAAATACGGCAAACGAGCCTTTTTCTGTTTTTTTTTTTATGTGAGTCAATTTTGCAAAACAAAAAATGGCAAACTAGCCTTTTTCTGTTTTTTTTTATGTGAGTCAATTTTGCAAAACAAAAAACGGCAAACGAGCCTTTTTCAGTTTTGTTTTGATGTGAGTCAACAAAAAATATCAATATCAGTTATTTGAAAGTCAGAAAACTTAGTAATATTACTAAAATGCAGGTGCACCATGGCCTTGTCAATGCATTTTAATATGAGGTAATATGTTGCCATTTCAAAGTACTGTACTGTAAATTACAGCTTTATTAGTGGCATAAAAGATTTGTATTTGCTCTGACCTGTTGGCTTTGTGTATATGCGTGTATGCATGTGTGTGTGCATTTGTGTGTGCATGCGTGTGTGTGTGCATGTGTGTGTGTGTGTGTGTGCATGTGTGTGTGTGTGTGTGTGTGTGTGTGTGTGTGTGCATGTGTGTGTGTGTGTGTGTGTGTGTGTGTGTGTGTGTGTGTGTGTGTGTGTGCATGTGTGCATGTGTGTGTGTCCCTCACCTGTTTTCCATGTCTCGTTAACCCAAATCAGTGTGTTGAAGTTCCCTTTGTTTGCTCACTTCTTCTCAGGTCCTTGTCAACATCTCATCAATGTTTGGTGAGTTACCACCACTCTTTCTACATCCCATAAAAAAACTATTTAAATAAATAAATAAAAAGAGAGAAAATATGTGCTTGTTAAGCATACCATTTGCCAGCCAACAGCTTGCTAGAAAGCTGGCATCCTCAAACTGTTACTGAATAGAGCCAAGAAATGTTAAAAATACAAAAATATATATATAAAAAACACCTTAATGTTAACACTTTTGCATTTATATGGATTAGAGAATTAGATGTATTATGTGACATGTTTCTTACATTTAAGATTGAGATAAATGTACTATCATAAATTTTGAAATGCAATTATTGTATTAGGAATTTCCTTGTGTACTTCTAATTCATAATGTTATTTAATCTAGGCCACATGTGTCAAAGTGGCGGCCCGGGGGCCAAGTCTGGCCCGCCGCATCATTTTGTGTGGCTCGGGAAAGTAAATCATGAGTGCCGACTTTCTGTTTTAGGATCAAGTTAAAATGAAGAGTATAGATGTATGTTAAATTTCCTGATTTTCCCCCTTTTAAATCAATAATTGTAATTTTTTAATCAATTTTTTCCTGTTTTTTAGTTAAAAAATCATTTTGTAAAATCTTAAAATATATATAAAAAAAGCTAAAATAAACATTGTTTAGATCTATAAAAAACGGAATATTCAGGGCTTTTAATCTAGTTCTTTTAATCCATTTATATAAAAAAAAAAATCTAAATATATCTAAAATGGTCCGGCCCACATGCAATCGAGTTGACGTTAACGCGGCCCACGAACCAACCCGAGTCTGACAGCCCTGGATTAGAACATTAGATGTATTATGTGACATGTTTCTTACATTTAAGATCTAGATAAACGTACCATCATAAATTTTGAAATGCAATTATTGTATTAAGAATTTCCTTGTGTACTTCCAATTCATAATGTTATTTAATCTAGGCTATTAGTAGTAATATCCTGCCATGTCTGTGGTGTTCAAGACAGGAGGAACAATGACTCTTTTGAATAAGTAAAGAGATGCTATTCCTAACACATTTATTTTGGCACGAACGGCAATGAATCATGGATGCGGCATGGAAGAGATGTATTTATCTGAGAGCGGGACGAGGACTGGCGAGGGTTATCAAGCACTTTCACACCTCTATTGATTCCCATTGAAGTGAGATGTACCATAGACGGCCAAACATGTGAACAGCAAATGTCACAAAAAGGTTGGCAGCGTTTCATCCAGTGATTATTTATAGAGAAGACCATCTCAAGTAATTGCCGCACCCCATCGATGCGTGTTTATAGTTTTATGGTGCACATCGAGTGCTTTGTTCTGATGGCGTCTGCGAAAAAGCTCATTTCAGCAAAAAGGTGTCAAGGCCAAACATGGCCGTACACATTGATGGTGCTTACTTGCAAAGTGTCGTTCCTATTCATGTCTGAGTGGGCATATGCCACACAAAGAAGCGCTCGCGTGGGACTGATTGCGCTACGGACACGCGCAGTCGGACTGCAGCGATGTGACATTTAGAGCTAAGCTCAACACTTCTTGGCTATCTTTGGAAAGTGATGATGATCTCTGCTGGTCTGCTCATCAACAGTGAGAAAGATCGCAGCGTACAGCCGTCTGCAGGCTACACGCATTTGACATGTTGACACAGTAGGTCCTTAAAAGTGCATGTGTCAGGAACTCGGAACTAATAGCGCAATGTGTAACTTTCGGAGATTAGCCACGGCTGCTCTGCTGTTTAGAAGCCGGTTTTTGAAAAATGTCCGTGGCAGTCGTACGTGAGGTGGTGTGGAAACTAAGTGAAATGTAAGATTGCAATATTTTGATAAAGTAATCATGTTCTGGGAGGAAACTTCAGACTCGGAGATCTGATTTTTTTGGTCATTCTGCGCAGCGCTTCCGAAGACGGCGGCGTCAGATTTACAAATTGAAAATCATTAATAATTCTAACCAGGATGTGATAAATCTAGAATCACTCCCGATGAACCTGGACACACTTTCATAAATCATAAAGATTACTTGGAATTTTTTTAAAATCCGACGTCAGGGTGTCAGGCTTACTAATGGTTTTTGTAGATCTCGCACGGTGATATATCATTAATCTGGGATGCATTTGAAGGCTGTCACCAGGGCGATACGGTATCTGTTTCCTCGAACATTAAGGATACGAGGCTCTGTCAATACTGGGTTGTTTGGGGGTGGGGTCATTTAACTTGCGGTGGGTTCAACAGTTTATTGAATGTTGACTGTATGAAATTGAATCTTTGAGTTAAGGATTATAATGGTGTGGAAATTGATTTAATGGTCTATGACAAACACGATAGAATACAATGAAAGTTCAGCCACTATACAATTAATATATCATATTAGACATGCAATTTAAGAAACTAATGGAATTCTCATTAATGTAAAATAACGTTTTTTCTACAAATGCATTCTTAGAAATCTGCTGGTGAGATTCTTCATTGACCGATGCAACATATCAGCTGGTTTACGATAAATGTCATCCTGAATTCAAAATAGAGGGATTACTCACTCAAGGTAAGGTTGTTTCTTGCAGTAGTGTCACTTGCTCATGTCTGCCATTACGCACTATAAAAGTTTCGCTTTTTAGGGTCATCCTTTAGATGGAAATGCAATTCTATCAGTGCCTAAGTAGAAATAGTATCTATGTTATGTGCTCTTATGGGGCAATGTTTGATACTGATCATTTTATTGAGCTGGTTTAGCCAATCATTGTTTACACTGCGATTGGCTGGCAACCAATAATCAATAATTGTGATTTTTTAATCCATTTTTTTCTGTGTTTTTAGTTCAAAAATCATTTTGTAAAATCTAAAAATTTATTTTAAAAAGCTAAAATAAACATTGTTTTAGATCTATAAAAACTGAATATTCAGGGCTTTTAATCCAGTTATGATAATCCATTTATAAAAAAAAAAATCTAAATATTAGATCTAAAATGGTCCGGCCCACGTGAAATCGAGTTGACGTTAAAGCGGCCCGCGGACCAACCCGAGTCTGACACCTTTGGCGTAAGCGGTTCGTAAAATGAATGAATGAAAGATTATGATTGTCATTTCAGGAACTCAATACATTGAAGTAGTTGTGTACTTCAGAAAATTCGTTTTTGCATTTCGACCAAAATATTACTTGTGATGCTGTGCGTTTGAGCAATAATACAGTTATTCCCACCTAAATCCTGCAAATATTCACTCTCTCAGATGTAGGCTGAGAGTATGTGTAGCTAAGACTGTGAGTAGTGGCATTGTAAAGTAGGAGGTATTGACCGTGATGGTGAACAAGGCACCTCTGTAATCTAAATGTCATTCACTGAAAAGCATCTCCCACATAGCCAATGGCTTTCATCTAAACGCCTCTCCAAAAGATTCAATTACTTTTTCTCTCCTTCTGTTCCTTTCACCGTGGAATCTCCGCCCTCCTTCCCAAGCACTAGTTGCTTATCTGCAGTGATTATAGTCATTATGAAGCAACTTGGTCTGTTGGCGCGGCAAACTCAACCAGATGCCGCTGAAACCACGTTGCTGCTGACGGGAATGTTTTGTGATTGAGCTTGAAGTATCTTGAAGTTTTAGTGAAAGAAACGTACTCGACACCTGTCTTTTAATATACTCATAAGTGTGGGAGGAAAACTAGATTACGCAGAGAAATCCCACACAACCCCGGGAGAATATGCAAACTTCACACTGAGGACCCACCTGGGATCGAACCCTCGACCCCAGAACCAACGGGCCGATGCACTAACAACTTGGCCATTATTGAAAGAAAAGTACTAGACACCTGTCTTTTAATATACTCATAATTTGTTTTGTTGTTGTTTTGAACAGGGGTGGCTGAGTGGTTAGTGCATCGGCCTCATGGTTCTGGGGTCGAGGGTTCGATCCCAGTTGGGTCCTCACTGTGTGGAATTTGCTGATGTATATTTTGCCATACCTGGCTGCGTCTATAAAAACGGTGCGTCCTTTGTGTGTTTAAAATACAAAAATAGCACTCGTTACTTACACTGCCGTGACCGGACGTTTGGTCGCCCGGACGTTTGGTCGCCGGATGTTTGGTCGTCCGGGTGAATATAATTTTGAGAGCTGGTTTCAACAGTAGATATTTAGATATTAAACTCTCTCATGAATATAATTTTGAGAGCTGGTTTCAACAGTAAACTCTCTGTCATGTTGTCAAACGTCCAGCAACCAAACGTCCGGCGACCAAACGTCCGGCGACCAAACGTCCGGCGACCAAACGTCCAGCGACCAAACGTCCGGTGACCAAACGTCCGAGTACCGACACTGCGGCTAATAGTGGTCTGTTTAACAATAGTGGAATGATTTAAATTTGGCCCTTTGATTTTTGCTGAAAGCCAGGAGAAAAAATAAGTTTGAGTGTCCAAACTTTTGTCCTACTGGAAAGCAATTCATTATTTCTTGACAAAAGTGAGCTCAGCTGGCCAAATCCAAGGTTCCGTCCTGAAGGAGGCCCGACCATACAAGAAATATGTCAGAAAACACAGCTGTTCTTTTCATGTTCCACTGTCTCTTGCACACCTCCATCAAGGTTTCAGCCGAGGGGGCGGAGTTTAACTACATCCGAACAAAACGCCATTTTTTGACTGTGACATCAAAGGAGTTGACGGCTTTTGTGTTTGAAGCGGAGAATGATGAAAGTGTTGTGAAGACAGTACGTGGAGTGGTAGGGGCAAGTTCATTGCTGCCTCGCTCCGGGTATGATTATCGTCTTCTATTGGCGCCGAGCGAGCGCCGAAACAACTGTCAGCATGACACGGGAATAATGATCTCCCTTTTTTCAAGTACTGACACCGAAGCAACTCTGACACCTAAATACCTACAGTAGAACACTTCAGAGAATCAACTTTTTTCCCCCTTTCTTCTGCATTACTTATTCTCGAGCCACATCAGAAACTTGGGAAATACTTCAAGGAATTTTTGTAAAGTGAAATGTGGATGAGAAAGTTTTTGGAGCAGGTTTTTGGAACACAATTCAGTTTATGTGTAAATAATGATAGAAATATGGTTGTAGTTATGGGAATATATTTTTAATTTTAGTGATCTGTGGCTGTTTTTTGTGAAATGACAATTTCTCTGTATTTATACTTTTAAAAAATACGTTTTCACACTTTAGCAGTTTTTGATTGACAGGGTATTTAGAATCTGTGTCCATTGTTTGTAGCTGAAACGCTGCATGATTAAAGAGAGTGATGCAAGAATGACATATTTATGTGTTAATCAGTCATAATGGAGCTTTTAACTATCTCAAAGTTTCTTTTATTGGCAGACCATTACCCATATATAGCCGGTGTTTTTATTACTTCACTAAATGTATTGCTAATTATTTAATGCACATTCAAACTTTCAGTTTGAGAACAGTTGCTTCATGTTCAAAATATTAAATTTATAGAATAACCTACCAATAATATGCAGTAAATCAATAATGGTTGTTCATGCCGCATCTTAAAAATATTTTTTCTGGATAAAACATTCACCAAAAATAAAAATCATTTCCATCTTAAAAAAAAAATTTTCTGGCTAAAACATTCACCCAAAATAAAAATCATTTCCATCTTAAAAATATTTTTTTCTGGATAAAACATTCACTAAAAATACAAATCATTTCCATCTTAAAAATATTTTTTTCTAGATAAAACATTCACCAAAAATAAAAATCATTTCCATCTTAAAAATACTTTTTTCTGGATAAAACATTCACTAAAAATAAAAATCATTTCCATCTTAAAAATATTTTTTTCTGGATAAAACATTCACTAAAAATAAAAATCATTTCCATCTTAAAAATATTTTTTTCTGGATAAAACATTCACCCAAAAACAAAAATCATTTCCATCTTAAAAATATTTTTTTCTGGATAAAACATTCACCAAAAATAAAAATCATTTCCCAAGGCTACTCATAGCCTCTCAACATTCATGAGCATTCTTGATATAATAAGTGTTTGTCCTTAAATATAGATAAAATTTATCTAGTAGAACAGACATGTTAACCATCCTCCCAATATGTCTGGCAAGCTCTACATTTAGTCAAGCCTCTAAAATACTCCTCTGCTAACTATTATTGTACATAGGTTGGCAGTCTATAGTCCAGCCTGTAAAATCTTTCAGGAAGGGTCATTAAGGATATTTCATTATCTCCATATTGCCAAGGTCAGGTTGTCCATATATCCACTTTACGGCTGCTGTGGGAATATGCTGCGACTGTAGTATAATAGACCAGAAAATGTCCACACCAGGAATGATGGGAAATCAATACCGGGCTCCACTCATCAATACAAACCCCATTTTCACAAGCAGGAAGAAGGTACTCGGCTCCAGGGGAGGGAAAAAAAATGTTGAGCAAAATATATTGAATCAGGACCCGAAAAATAAAATAAGGAATGTTGTTTTACTGTTAATAAATGTTTACTTTTAAAATATACGGCTGGCCAGAAGACTTGTCATGGAAGTGGTTTAAACTGGTTTGGCTTGATTTAGTTTTAATCTGCCAGCACTGGATCAGGCAGTCCATAAATGTCCCCACACAGTCATGTAACCACGTTAAAGTAGAAAGAAACATGGCTTGTGACAATGATTTGGCCCATTTGTTACAGCTCCGGCAGCCAGGGGCCTCAATCTGCCTTTGGTTTGTTAGAAGAATGTTGATGCCTTGGCTTTATTGTGCCGTAATGGCGGAAGATGTGTAGGTGGCGGACAAACAAAGGGGTGCTTATATCGTGGAGACTTACGGGGGGAAGCGAGGTGAAAACCGTTAAATCATTACAAAGACAATTACGGTATCATATCCACTCCATGCTCGACGTCTATACTGTTCTGAGTGAGTATGTAAATACAGGCGGTGGAGAGAGGCGCAAATAATACAATGTCAAATTGTCGCTACAAATAAGCTATTTGTTGAGTAATCACGGTCGGAGAGTGTGGTGGTCCGACGTAGAATTCCCAATGTGATGGAGGGGAAAAAAAGAAAAAAGTAAACAGCCTCTGGTTGTTTAACCAGCCGTTCGTAGCCTTGGGTGTTGTTTGTTTTTATGCAGCACAGCTTCCACCAAACGAATATTATACTGGTAAATGGATGCTGGAAAAAAATGGACCCTCTTTCAGAAAACGCCTTAATTACCGTATTTTCACGACTATGCGACACATCGTATTTTTAGCCGCAGTGTCAATAACGAGTGTTATTTCTGTATTTTACACACACACAAAGGACGCACCGTTTTTATAGACGCAGCCAGGTATGGCAAAACATACACCAGCTTAAACATACACACTACACCCACACACTAAAAACACGTTTTTAAAAAGGCAACGGAAGCAAAACTGAGTTCGGTTGTACTTTATTTAGCCATTTTACAATGTACTCACGTCATCATCACCCACAAATCCATCAAAGTCCTCATTTTCTGTGTCCAAATTGAACAAATGTCCAAATGAGTCATTGAAAACATTGAGTTTTATACGTTCGTCCAGGCGGCCACAATCCATTCACAAATAGTAGCTAGCGTAACTATTCCAACGCTGATTTCCATGCTTCGTAAAGCTGTGTTGATGTCGATATATACAGGCCGCAATCCATTGGGTGTATTGACAAAAGAACTACATATCCCAGCAGTCACTGCGAAGTACTTTTTCTACGGGGAAAATAGTAGAGTCGGGGACTGCTTGCCGTAGTTGTGAGAGCTGTAGAGGATGGTGTACCCTATCGACTCATTTATTTTATTTTATCGTGATAACAATTTTAGTATCGGTCCATATATATGAAGCGCACTGGATTAAAACGCGCCCTGTCTATTTTGTAGAAAATTTAAGACTTTTATGTGCGCTTTTTAGTCGTGAAAACACGGTAAATGTTGATTTTTTTTTTCCGTAAGAAAAAGTAATGCTTAAAATGTCATTCGGCAAAAACGTTTTCACCCCTAACTGTTACTGTATCGTCTTTGTGGGAACATTACGGCTTGTGTGCTGCATGCTAATAGCTTATTGACCATGTATAGTGTAATGAGAGCTCGGGTGCAGGGGCAGCCATGATATATGAGGGTGACAATTGGCCTCTGCTGCACTGATGACCCAATTTCAATATTCGGGGGACTTGGGGATAGAAATGACACGTTTTCACATTTCGGGCTACTGTATTAGCCTCTGGCTTACTGTACCCCTGCCCATTCTCACGAACAAACCCACTACCATTCATTGTCGACACAGCGAGGTGGCGACTGATTGTACAACCACCGACAGAGTGTACGCAGCACCCGCTTTTGACTCATTCCACGAGTCACCTTCATCTTTTCCGTTCAGCCGACTTGATGCATGCATCGGAGGAAAATAAAGCGGGCGCCGATTCCAAAAGGGCTCTGTCTTCCGAGATAACCTTGAGGATGTATGGCATTTAGCATTCCGCTCAACCCCAGACATGGCTTCCTGAATGCGGTCATGGCTTCCCTAAAGCACATATTTTGATCCCTGGCCCACTGCTGAGAAATAGTCGTACCTTTCCGTGCTAAATGGAGGATTCCCGTATCGTTGTGTAGGCAGCTGGCTTCGCATTGGAATATTAAAAAGGCCATTGCGCGTAGTGGTAAAATGGCGATGCAGCTCAACGACCTATTTGCCTTTTCTGTCCTGAGAGGAACGCAATTGGCGCGATTGCATACTTATCTTTCATCCTTTACTTCTTATGTATTACTTAGTGGAGATGTCATGTATTGGCAATCACATTGAAGCGATGTGCCAAAGAGATAAGACGCCGAGAGAAATATTTGTGGTTTTAACCTTGAGCAAATATGAATACATTATATGTGGTCTCCCTTTTACCCCAGCTGATGTGCTCTTACCTTATTCTGGCTATGCTACTGTATATTAAATGTACCTTTTACTGCAGACGGGAAAATGGGCTGTCAGACTCCAAAGAAGACAGGTGAGCCACAGGATGGCAGCTTTGCTCTCTTTCTTGCAAAAAAAGGAAACCTCACTGTGAAGCTTTAAAATAATTAATTTAAACCATTAAATAAGTAGAGGTCTTCTGCGAAAATTTGTAAACTTCTACTATTACTACTACTACTACCACTATGACTATGACTTTTACTACTACTACCACTATATGACTATGACTTTTACTACTACTACCACTATGACTATGACTACTACTACCACTAGGACGATGACTACTACTACTACTACCACTAGGACTAGGACTACTACTACTACTACCACTAGGACGATGACTACTACTACTACTACCACTAGGACTAGGACTACTACTACTACTACCACTAGGACTAGGACTATGACTACAATTACTGCTACTTCTACTATGACTACTACTAGTACTACCACTAGGACTACTATTACCGCTACTTCTACTATTACTACTAGTACTGGTACTACTACTACTACTACTACCACTAGGACTATGACTACTACTACTACCACTAGGACTAGGACTATGACTACTATTACTGCTACTTCTACTATGACTACTACTAGTACTACCACTAGGACTATGACTACTATTACTGCTACTTCTACTATGACTACTACTAGTACTACCACTAGGACTATGACTACTATTACTGCTACTTCTACTATTACTACTAGTACTGGTACTACTACTACTGCTACTTCTACTATTACTACTAGTACTGGTACTACTACTACTGATACTACTACTACTATTACTACTAGTACTACTAGTACTAGTACTACTTGTACTAGTACTACTTATACTAGTACTACTTGTACTAGTGCTACTTGTACTAGTATTACTTCTACTACTACCACTACTACTAGCACTACTACCACTACCACTACTATTACTGCCACTGTCTACTACTACCACAAACAACACCACTAAAACTACTTTGTTTTATAACCCGATGTGCCTCATAGTGCGGAAAATTCGGTATATAAAAACAAATAAAGTACTCACCACTTTCAAGTGGCATTGGTAGAAGGTTTTCGATGTGTAGGGAAATTTTGCCAGAAAAACATCATTTGAACTGGGAAAAAGAAAAACAAAAACAGATGCAAATACATTGAAGATACTATCCTTTATATTTTAACAGCTAGTTGGACATTTTGTTGACTCAAGCAAATGCTTTGTTTTCGGGGTAGTGTTAAAATGAGCATGGGTGTGTGTTGGGGTGTGTATGTGTGTGTGTTAAGGGGACAGTGCAGTAGCTCACGGGGCTCCGACAGGTCCACTGTGTGTGGTGTTCTGCAGCATCAGCAGCCGGACAGGGGCCAGACGGTGGATTTATGATGCCAGGGAACGGAAATGACCTGCTTCTGTCATTGGGTGTGTGCCCCATCACGAGAGGCTCTAAACTATATTGGCACGGCGCTGACAGACATGTTTGTCATCCAGTCACTTTTGAAGATACCAAGCAATGGGTATTACTCCTCTGACAAGACCTTCCACTCAATCCGCGGGTGTGTGCGCGCTCTCCAAATCTATTTTTTGCCTCCGCCAAGTGTGGATGTGCAAAATATCGAAAGTCCTTTTTCCATCCCTGTTCAAAAAATATTATATTGAGAGTTTTGGTGGACTTTTAGTTGGAATGAAAGGATTTAGAAAGTTGTGTTTGTTTTTTCTTAGCACATATGGTACACTTGTAGTCTGTTGTAGTATGATTCAATTTGGCAATATATTGGTCAATCATATTATTATTTTTATTTTTTTTAATATTGAAAGAGGAAAACTTCCTTGTCATTTTAGGCTGCTTTTATGGTGCCTGTGTCGGGGAAAAAAAACGAATGCTGTGATGCCTGATCAGACTCCCTATAGGCCCAGTTCCCACCCGCGGACCATACATTTGCACCCCTTCTGTTAACAGTACTTTACTCATTGACTCAGTTATAAATGAGTTTATTTTTGTATGTTTTAAAAGTTAAAGTATGACTCAGGGCTCCCCGCAGAGCACATCATCCTGGCACGACTCACGAAAGTGGGTTGCAGAGTAAATTTATAATTAACTCTCTGACCACATTGGTGTAGAGGCAAGCAGATAATAACACATACCAAGCTTACAAGCAAAACAGAGCACAGACTGCCAACGGGATAATGAAGGACCCACATCTAATTAAATCACAATCGTATCTTAAATCAATCTGTTGTCAGCGTAAAATGGATGAAAGATGCAGGAATAAAAGTAACCTTTGTCTGTGCTGGATTCACAACACTAAATCACTTGATTAGTTCATTTAGCATACGATTTATAAAAGATGAGTCATGAACACATCATCAAGATGCTTTAAAGCTGTTTTAACGTTCATTACCTGGCCTAACTACAGCACCTGATGTGTAGTAAATCAGGTAAGCGTTTTTTTAAAGTTTTTTTTATACTGCATCTGTTGGAATTTCTAGATTTCCGACATTACCCAGCAACCATTCAAGCAGCCTCGCCCTCACCCATCTATGCTGATGAATATTTTATACAGATGCAAAGATTTCCTCCTTCTCAGAGTGTAATCAAATGCACACAGTGCTGCAGGGATTTTAAAGAAAAGATATAAAGTCACATCTTCAGGAAGAAATCCATTTTTCTGGAGGCTTGCATTCGTTTAGGAATCAATGCGGCTCTCGGGAGACCTTCCGCTTTGAATCACCCGCATGCACAGGCAACCTTTTTGTTGTTATTCTGATCTTCTTAAAGAGCTTTAAATCTAGTTGGCACCATTTGACTCCAAGTACTTAATCGTGTATATGAGTGACCACTTTTGAAATCATTTAAAAATCAGACTAAAATAAAGACTACTATATAAATGCCCATTTTCTCTTTCAAACTAATCTCGCTCTCTGCTAAAAATATATATTTTCCTTTGAACTTGATAGATTCAACTAGCGTGGACTTGATTGATACTCATATTTATTTTTTATAGTCATTCTTCCTGCCAAGATATGATTCTGTTAAAAATTGCTGATATCCTTAGAATCATCGACGCAGGCGTCCAATTCATCCTCTTGTTATTTTTATTGTCGAGTTTAAAACGCTGTATTGCCGAACTGTTTTAATTAGTACTCTGCACTGCATGAAGATCATTGTTCACGCTTGCCTAATTATATTTAGATGGACCAAATCTCCATCAAAGGAAACCATTTATTCCGTGCAGACAGTCAAGCAATGGGTTTCTATCTTGGCCCCGTTGACAAGGCTATTACTGCTTTACTTGGGCTTGGACACGCTAAATAAACACATCAATTTCCGAGGTCTAGAAAGTTAGGGATTGAGGTTAGGAGGAAGTTATCAGCTCTCTGCTCTCTTTGCACATGGTGGAAGATATTGTGCATCATAAGATATTGTGCATCATGAGAGTACTTATATAGGCTGGATTAAGCAATACTTTTTTCCCACATCTGCCAGAGCTAACGCTATATACCGTTGAGAAACCAGCAGAAAGAAATCCAATACTTCAAGCCTGCATTTGCCTTATAATAGAAAGTGATGGGGGAGGGGCATACAAATGGTGATGCACACTTTTTTTTTGCATGCATCCTCGCCCGGAAGCCGAGTGAATGTGATGGGTTCAGATTTGATTAGGCAGCCCAGGGGCCTGGGCAGTCCGGCTTTGCAATGGGCCGGCAGGGGCCTTGTACAAGCGTCTCATTGCTCACCATGCCTCAGTGGTGATGTACACATCGAGTGTGACCGCCCGCTTGATTTAAACGTTGTTCGCCGCGATGCTGGACTGTGTTTCACGCTGTGCAATATTGTGGCCCATTCATCTGTTTACCACCGGACATCAGCCAAATACATCAGGCTTGCCATGGTACAATGGTACCTCTACTTACAAATGTTTCTATACTTACAAATGTTTCTATACTTACAAATGTCTCTACTTACAAATGTCTCTACTTACAAATGTCTCTACTTACAAATGTCTCTACTTACAAATGTCTCTACTTACAAATGTCTCTACTTACAAATGTCTCTACTTACAAATGTCTCTACTTACAAATGTCTCTACTTACAAATGTCTCTACTTACAAATGTCTCTACTTACAAATGTCTACTTACAAATGTCTCTACTTACAAATGTTTCTATACTTACAAATGTTTCTATACTTACAACGCCTCTACTTACAAACGCCTCTACTTACAAATGCCTCTACTTACAAATGTCTCTCTACTTACGAAATATATAGTCTACGGAAAGCCCCAATTGAAAAATGTTCCAGGATACGGAATAAATTCAAGTTACGAAATGCAAAATCCCCCCAAAATAAAACCATCTCGAAACGTAAATACACTTCCTGTATTTTGTTAGAGTTTCTCTCCCATTGACTGTCTCTCAACACCCCACTGGCCTCCTATTGGCTATAACGGTGCTGCTTCAGGGGTCACCAAGAACATCATCCCAGATAATCTCCATTGTTGGGAGCATATGGAAATGTTCTAAAATAGTTCTGACCTTCCCCCGAAAAATGGATTTCTGTAACTTTGTAGAACTGATCAACATCTGTGATGTCACTCAAATCATAATAACATGTTGAAATTTTGCAAAACCCAATGTTGGCTGCACCTTTGGACACAGTACACTAAGAGTAGTAAGACCTTTTCAAATGAAATATTACTACCACAAAAAGACTTTCTCGTATGTCTTCTAGTCAGGCAATGGCACATGAATCGTAAGGCTACTCTGCTTCCAAAGACATTCATCAAATAAATGAATGTAAGGCATTATAAAGCAATTTTGGCATGGTATGATGTAGATAAAGTGCGGTAGGAGTGCACTCAATTCACCGCTTTGCTCAAATTGTATTTGTCATTTATTTTTGCTCTCTGTACTCTAGCCCAGACAGACATACGGAAAGACAGAAAAATGGACAGACAAACATATGCCCAAATAAAACTAGCGAGACAGTTCAAGATTTCATATCTAAAAACAAAGATAGTTATCATTTGCGTCGATGCAAATTCGACATTGCTGCTTGAAATTTGGGACATTGGAACAAAAAAAATCTAATTCCAGAGCGTCACGTGAGATCAACGGAGAAGATGTGGTGCTATGAGCTTCTAATTCGTGGTTGAAACAACAACTGGCATTCAAAAAGATACGAGACTGCCAGGTGAATGACGTGGTTTTCACAGTTTAAAGATTTTTCGCTGGTATGCCATGATGAAGGCTGACATCTGAAGTATGACATCATGCCACTGGGCAGCTTCTTTGAGCTCTGCACCAGTGAGGTCACTGGTTTCCTAATGACTTCCTCCGGCTTGGTAGCCGTCCTGGTTTTCCGCAGCCCATAGGCTCTCTCATCCGCCCAGTCTTGGCACACCCAATGCGAGCATCTCGGCTTGTGCTAGCCTTTCATTGTCCTTAATCAAGAGTTGCAGGCGCAAAAACAAAAAAAAACAAAAAACAAAACATGCAGCAATTCAGTTAATGCATGCCCAGTGGGGTCATTTAGAAGAAGCCGAGTGGAAAAAGTCCCCTGTGCACACACATATAGTGCAATTATGTATGCTACTGCGGCGAATGCTTGCTTTTCCCTACTTGTATATGCACTGTAAGTTAGCTCTGGATAGTCACGTCACTTACTCTCATTAGCAAAAAGGATCTCCTTTAGAAATGTATGTTTTAGCTGCATTTTTAAGTCATGGACAACAGGGTTAGTGTTTTTTTTTGGACTACATGCACATCCAAAGGCAGGATGAGAGGCATGTAAATCAGGCAGCCCATGTACTTCTTTAATATTTAACATAGGTTATTAGACAGGGCAAAGATTTGACCCCCAAGCGCTTCTGCACATCACATGAATAACTAATGTTGGCTGATTATGTTAATCAGTACTACCGGGCAGGGACAAGCAGGATTGCACATCCAGTGCTGCAGGAGAGGCTATAATCTCAAATGTGTCTCTTAAAAAATAAGAAAAATAAGAAGGAAAACACAGAAGCAGCCCATCATTAGCTTGGGAAATACAGCCAATAAATGCGCGGCGGACGATGATTTACACTTCATTTACGCGGGTGGAATTTTCCTTTCATATGGATAGTGGAGACAAACATGCTACATTTGTGAAGTGACTGGCTGTAATCTCTTTAAACAGAATCACATTTTTGCATAATGATAAACCAAATGACAGTTAGAATATAAATCTTAACAATCTGCGCACACCCTTTTCTAACCTAAATAGCCAAATGTGGACACTAATAGAGCAATTTTATTGTAAAGAGGAGTACACCGTTCACTCGTAACTTTATTTTTGATATTTTTGATAAGTTTTTGAACATTAAGCTGATTTATGTCACCTGTCACTTGCGTCCAAAAAATGATTCAAGTGAGTTTTATGGCTTTTTTTGTATATTCAACAACCAATTTTTGACATTTTTATATTGAGTCACTAAACTTTAGATTCGTAGAAAGCTATTATATGCATATGTATATGTATGTGTATATACGTATATATTTGTGTATATATATATATATATATATATATATATATATATATATATGTATATATATGAATGTGTATATATATTTGTATATATATTTATGTATATAGGTATATGTGTATATGTATAGGTATATATGTATGTGTATATATATTTGTATATATATTTATATATAGGTATATATATATGTATGTGTATATATTTGTATATATATTTATATATATAGGTATATGTATATATGTATAGGTATATATGTATGTGTATATATATTTGTATATATATTTATATATATGTGTATATGTATAGGTGTGTATATATATATATATATATATATATATATATGTGTATATGAATATATATATATATATATATATATATATATATATATATATATATATATATATATGTATGTATAATATTCTTAGACCAAAATGCTCATTTTCAAAGCTTATTGCTGTGTCATTTGAACTTTGTCGGTCTTCTCTTGTGTTTATTTTGAGCCAGAGATAAAAAAATAAATAAAAAACGCACTTTAAAATCCATTTACAGGGAAGACGCGGGTGGGGTATTCGCAGCTATATTCCAGCCCCATCAGTAGAGTTCTTTGGCCCCCCACCATAAAGAATTCCAACGAGACAATTTTGCGCCATGTGGGGTGAGCTGACAGGGAGTGTTATTAAAGCACAGGGCGCTGACCGCTCTCAAAGTTATTAAAGTGCTGTGAGATTGTGTCTGTGATAGCCCCGCCGGTCGGAGTGTCCTTCACGCACAGGTACATTACAGTGGGGATGTGGTCATCACTGGAAGAGGGGTGAGAAGAGAGGGAGGAAAAGGGGGAGAACCTAGAGGAGGTAGCGCTATAGACCATTGTCACTCCTTTTTTTTCACAAAAGTCATGGTTGACCTCTGCTAGAATAGACTTCCTCAGCTCAGTTGCAAGAATGAATCGAAAAAGGGACATTGTAGGAAGGCCCTGGTCACTCACCTGATTTTTTTTTAGAATCTACCAAATCTCGATCCCAAACCAAGGAAGGCAAAGTATTATCGAGTGCAAGGGTCTCAGACTCGGGTTGGTTCGCGGGCCGCGTTAACGTCAACTCGATTTCATGTGGGCCGGACCATTTTAGATATAATATTTAGATTATTTTTTTTATAAATGGATTAAAAGAACTGGATTAAAAGCCCTGAATATTAAGTTTTTTATAGATCTAAAAATATGTTTATTTTAGCATTTTTTATATATTTTTAGATTTTACAAAATGATTTTTGAACTAAAAACACAGAAAAAAATGATTAAAAAATTACAATTATTGATTTAAAAGGGGTAAATTAGGACATTTAACATACATCTTTACTCTTCATTTTAATTTGATCCTAAAACAGAGAGTCAGCACTCATGATTTACTTTCCCGGGCCACGCAAAATGATGCGGCGGGCCAGATTTGGGCCCCCGGGCCGCCACTTTGACATGTGTTCTAGTGTCTTTTTCCCCCCAATTTTGTACTTTTTTCTGCAAAGTTTGACTCAATTGTGCACATATAAATATATATTTTTTCCATTGTATTGATTTTGTTACATGTTTGGTTTACCCAGTTAGTGCCAAAGAAAGTGATCCCTCCCAGTCAAAATGGATTGGACTTATTCTCCTCAGCTAATGTTGTCATATGTAAACAAATGCATTCCAGAAACACTTCTTTACCCGATTTTAATCCTCTGAAAATGACGTGATCAGACCCAATGTCCAGAAATATGAACAACGTGGATGCGCTGTCTGTCCATTTTCAATCTGTTTCACATCCACTCTGACTTGACAACATGGACGACGGCAGCATTCGATGGATCACCATGCTTGGATATTATAGGACACCTTCAGTTTGTCATACTAGATTAGTTTGTGGCCCGTAACCACCTTACATAATAGAGTCTCATGCGTTTCATCTAAGATCTCCATCAGCCCACCATTTCAGACCTCTGGAGGGACACCGAGGCGGTCTTGGCATCCCTTATACTACTTTATGAATAGCGAAAGCTGCAGTGTTTCATTTTCGGTAATGCAGTGATCTGTAAAGGCAACAGAATCATCACTATTCAGAAGCAATAAATGTTTCTGGCCTTAACGTTTTCCGTCCAAGATATGAATCTTTAGTGGAACTTCTTAGTTTCTGGTCCAATTCTGCCGAGCTGTCTCGATCCTGTGCGTAAAATCAATTGATTGTAATCCGTAATATATCTTTATTTGTGATTAACTATCACTTTGCGGATCACAGGTCCTGGCAGCGAAATTAGCCTCTCTCTTTAATAAGTGCTTCACCAGTCAGTGGCCAAGTATAATGGACAGCGGAGAGATAGGCCAAGCCTCTGATAGCTCCTCACTGCTTCCACTCTTGACCTTGATTGCCAATATGGTTCTTTGAAAATCTAAGTGCCCATTTTAGAGTATGCCTGAAGCAATTAATAAGTCCATACACCTTTCCATAAGCTCTACGTATTGATTATTTTTTACTGTTCGCACCAAGTCTACGAATGGTTAGTCAAAGACGCAGTTGTTAAGCTGTTGCTTTTCAGAGTGTCACATTTGTGTACGTATGTTTACTCAGCTGCCAAACTTTTGCCTTCTTCTCCCTCATCTATGTTCTCGCAGTACCATCCTATTGGAAACTGTCTTTTCATGTCTGAATGTTTTTATTGGCTTAATCAATCATTTTCTTATCTTTTTCTTTTGATGTGTATCACACATTTCATACACAATTTGGATTGGATTGGATTGGATAACTTTATTCATCCCGTATTTGGGAAATTTCGTTGTCACAGTAGCAAGAGGGTGAGAATGCTGATATAGGAAAGGCATTTTAGACATAAATAGATAGGTAATAAGAAAGTTAATAAATAATATGTATATATACACACACACGCACACATACACGTACATACCTATATATAAACATATATACATATGGTAGGTCTTAACAATTTGTATACTTGGGGTTTTTACATGTAAAGTGCATCTTTACTTACAAAAAAATCC
This sequence comes from Stigmatopora argus, assembly GCF_051989625.1. Classification (NCBI taxonomy): domain Eukaryota; kingdom Metazoa; phylum Chordata; class Actinopteri; order Syngnathiformes; family Syngnathidae; genus Stigmatopora; species Stigmatopora argus. The sequence continues at coordinate 3,144,727 of NC_135391.1, forward strand.
AAGTTTCAAAACCACTTGTGGAACAAATTCATTTAGAATGTTCGAAGGTTATTGTGCACAGTAAACGAGGAAATATAGAAACCAACCGTAAAGTTCCAAAGTGGACAATCTTAATTATAGACATAGAAGCACATCCAAACTAGTCAGAGAGCCAACTGAATCCAAAGCTGCTGGGGTTGCTTATTTAGTCTGGGATGTTGGCTCCAGAGGCATCACTATGGCTGTTTGCGGGAGGGGAGTCGTTTGGGGTGATAGTTGAGCTGAAAAGCCCAGTCAGAGCCAGTCAAAGGGAGCGTGGTGCATTCTTGACCCTGGCGCTCCGCTCATTGTGTAGTGCAGCGGTGTAATGAGGCCCTGTGTGGATATTGATATGACAGAACAAAAGGCCAAGGTGCAGTAAGGACAGCAATCCACACGTTTCACACCATTTGTTTTTCACACCGTATCCATCACATTAATGGGTCACCTTTCTGTGACAGCTCATGATTACCTGCTTACCCATGGAGAGAGAGAGTGTGTGTGTGTATGTGGGGGGGTTGCAAAGATAAGGAGCAAAGGGTACTCCACGAGCCGGGGTAAAGGGTGAGCTGTGGTGAGGAAAGGGTTAGGGCGAGGGGGATGGGAATCCTATTTTTTTATTTATTTTTTATTCTTTCATGAAGAATGGCTGTGGTCCTGCCATCCTTCCCACATACAGAATATAACAGGTCAGCTATACATGTCGATGGAAAATATTCAAGTTTATTTGAGGTGGGAAATCGGTCACATATCCACTTGCCAAACTATTATTGGCTGTATAGACCAGTGATTTTTAGTTAAATACATCTATACTGTTTTTTAGGAATGATGACAGATGCATGCATGCAATTTAAGGTCTAAATTATTGATCCAGAAAACCTTTTTTTTTTCAATTATTTAAAAAGTCAAAATAAGTTACTACTGATAGCATTAGCCCCACGTGAATAGAAGTTGCTTTAAGATGATATAAAGGAAGGTAAAAACCAATAATTCAGCCCACCATCATTATATAGTCATTTTTAGGACTGCTGAAAATCTGCACAGTATTATATTCATTGCTTTCATCAGCAATTGTTAATATGCTCCTCTCTCAAAGCTTTTTTTGTCACTTAGGAGAATATGTACAACCTCACATCCCTGCAAACCATTTGTAAAATCCAAAATGGTAAAATAATACTTCAGTTATGCATTGTTGGATCAGACCTTAGCTCAGAAAATTCCTTGAAAAGGAGCAACTTTTTCAGAATAATGTATCAAAATACAATTATCATTTAGGCCATTATTTAATAGTAAACAAGCAAGACAGTTTCTTAGTTTTTCGCGTGGTAATTTTGGATACATAATATTTTGCATAAATGGGCAGGGCTGCTGATTTGGTTGATTTTGAAGGGGCGGCTGCGTGTATAAGTGCAAACGGACAGACCGTCTTCAATATGTCACTGCAATGCAGCAAGGGGGTGGTGGGGGTGATGGTGCCTGTACATCTTGTCTGCCTCGCGAAGGCTTAGTCTGCATTAAACTAAAGCATGAATTATATAAGTGGAACAACAGTGTTGGGCCGGGACGTAAATCAGAAGGGGGAGACATTGCTGACAAGTTTTGCTATTAAAAGATAATTGCAATCAAGGTGCAAGACGAGCAATGAAGTGGTGATAGCAGATAGATAGACAGCTGCAAAAGATGGATTGTTTTAATTTGCACCAATTAAATTGAAGTTCACTGGATCATCTTCAATCTTCATGAATACTTGATTTTCTGGCCACTATAAAGCTATTAAAGAGAGTGATTGGACTCTAAGACTCGGTGTACCAAATTTCATGCTGCTGTACTTTCATTAACATTGGAAATAATACCGAGGTACTCAAAGTAAACCACTCCGTAAACCAGCCATGTTTTATGTACAGGCAAACATTATTTGTTGTCTCTCATCTCATTTTCTGAACTGCTTTATCCTCAATAAGTGTAACAGGGGGTGCTGGAGCCTATCCCAGCTGACTTCGGGCCAGAGGCAAGGGATACCCTGAATTGGTGACCAGCCAATCACAGGGCACAATGAGACAAACAACCAATCACTCGTAGCTAAGGGCAATTTAGAGTGTACACTCAGCCTACCATGCATGTTTTTGGAATTTGGGAGGAAACCGGTGTACCCGGAGAAAACCCACGCAGGCCGGGGAGAACATGCAAATTCCACACAGGTGGACCGACCTGGATTTGAACCCAGATCTCACACCGTGAGGTCGGAATGCTAACCATTCGCGCCACTCACACAGATGCAGACACACTAAGACATGTTTGTGTACCTACGATGTACAGTATGCATGCCATTTTCAAGTTTTAAAGTACACTTTTATGTAAAAAAAATCTCATGGCCATCACTGTAATTTCCAATTGGCTGCTTGTAAATCTCTGTTCCATAACAGAACAAGGCGCTCGAAGCGGTTGAGGGTCGCCAGACATTACAGTGGGGGCTGCAAGCCATGTTCCACTGTGTTTACTTCCGAGCCATACTTGCTCCCAGGCAAGGGTGATTAGTGCTTGTCTGTAATTTGGCAACCTTGACCATTGTAACCTTGCTGAAAACAAATTAACATTTTAGCCATATAAAGCTGGAGAATGCCATCAAACATTTTTCATTTTTCTGCAGCTCGAACAAGACAACAGCCTACAGACACGATTCAAATACGTGCCCGTGGCGTGCTGCATGAGTACTCAAGGAGAAACTCTTATTAGATGTCAAAGAAATGTTAACATATCCATCCGGCCAACCACTGCAAAGATAATAAATACATCGGTAACCTTTTTATATTGTTGTTACAGAATACTACTTCATTTTACTCGGTCCTTACATCAATGAAATGGATAGTTGTATAACATTTTTCTATTATCTCCAGTGTGTCATTTGCAAAACAATTTTGTATGAACACCAGGGGCGCCCCTAGAGGTGGGCAGGGGTGGTCACGGCCACCCCTATAAATTCGTTAGCCATATATGTATACGAATACCTTTATATTTGAAAGTAGTCTTCTTAAATTCTATAAATACTGCATGATTAATTGGATAATAATTGAGGAATAATCCAAATTAGATTGGCTCCGTCTAATTAGGACCAGTCCTGCACTCTTGTGTATTCTCTTCTACTGTATAATATTGGTAATTTTGCCAAATGTAGTGAAAAGCGCTAAAAGAGAGTGACGAACGGCCTACTCTCAGGAGAGATAAAGTGCAATCATTAGTGGCCTTCCTCCACTTTCCCCCAAATTTAAACCCTGCTGCCTTTTTAATGTGGATCAAGCTTTATGCGACCAGTCTTTTCATGTTTATGGCTTTATATTTCGCCAGTGGACAAGGTTGTTTCCTAATCTGAGCCAAGTGCTTTTGTAACATTAGTGTATCTGAGCTCACAACTGCGTTTCTCTCGATTATTGAGCCTCTTTATCTTTACCGAAGCTAAGTTGTTAATTAGCTAGACCCTGAATTAGATTATTTGCATGTCTGAACAAGGGGCTAAGGTATTAATGCTCCCTCGGGACAAACTATAATAACCTGTTCGCTGGCGGCGAGATCCCCACGGAGGGGGCTCAATGGAAACTAGACCAGGGGTGTCAAACATACGGCCCGTGGCTTGGACGTAGTCTGGGGCGATTCGGGGTTGTTTTGGCTGAAAGGCAATTTGAAGCTCATTCATACTGTACAAAGAGAATGACATTTCATTTTTATTTTCGCATACGCATAAGGTCGTTTGGGCCCTGAAGTCAAAATGGCGGTCATGGGGTCGTCATCAATGAGTTATTATGGAACCTTAAAATGTCTTTAAACCAACAGGAAGTAACCTGTAAATGGCCAAAAATCGACAGAATGCAACTTATGACTAAAAATCGACAGAACGCAACCAATGGCTAAAAGTCCACAGAACGCAACTTATGACTAAAAATCGACAGAACGCAACTTATGGCTAAAAATCGACAAAACGCAACCAATGGCTAAAAATCGACAGAACGCAACCAATGGCTAAAAATCGACAGAATGCAACTTATGGCTAAAAATTGACAGAACGCAACTTATGGATAAAAATTGACAGAACGCAACCAATGGCTCAAAATCGACAGAACGCAACTAATGGCTAAAAATCGACAGAACGCAACCAATGGCCAAAAATCGATAGAACGCAACCAATGGCTAAAAATCGACAAAACGCAACCAATGGCTAAAAATCGACAAAACGCAACCAGTGGCTAAAAAGCGACAGAACGCAACCAATGGCTAAAAATCGACAAAACGCAACCAATGGCTAACAATCGACAAAACGCAACCAATGGCTAAAAATCGACAAAACTTAACCAATGGCTAAAAATCGACAGAACGCAGCCAATGGCTAAAAATCGACAGAACGCAACCAACCAACAAACAGGAAGCAGCCTGTAAATTACCGCCAAACCAATATGAAATTATCCAAAATGTCTTTACAAAAAGTGACCTGTAAGTACTCCAAATGGATTGCATGTCCAGCGTCATCAATGACAGCCAGTAAGTTAACTTTTTTTGCCCGAAAATAAACTAACCGACCCACATTCAAGATCTACTTGGCACAAACGTTACCCGTAAACCAAACAGAGTTCAACTCCCCTGCACTAGACCAGTCATTTCATCCAATTAAATGCGGATTGTAGCGCTTCTCTCACTTCTGAATCCCATTTGCTGTGATAAGGTACTTTTCAGCCAGGACTGAGCCGAGCCTTACTATCAGGCAAAAAATGATTAATTCACAAGCGAATATCAAATGCGGGGCCTTCCATTTTGCCCGGGCAGACACGGGAGGAAGGAACGGCTCAGAAATCAATAGAGGCACTAAAGAACGACACGGGAGAAGCCGAGCTGGGTCGAGTAAACAGCCCTAAACATTCTCCGGAATCTCAGCAGCAAGCTGCATTTCATTCCGCACATCACACTTGTGCTGCTCTCCATGGTGGCGGGGAGTGTTCCTGAATTATTCAGGACGTGTTAAACTGTGGGGATGTTTTTAAGACTAATGTAGCACAATATCATGGATGCTTTTGTTATTGTACTCGACTATGCAAAGTTTCTTTTTTATTTATCTCTCAACTTGATATTGGAATGCAGAGCTGCCAAATATGTACTACAAATCTTTTGTAGTTTACTACGCTAGGCTTTCCAAAAGTATTAAATACGGATTTTGTATCAAAGCTATTAAAGTAAAAGGAAAAACAAGCAATGTTTTTTTTCCAGCAATTTACAGGACGAAAATGTAAAATGTTAAGTTTTTGTTTTTGCCTTACCATTTTGAGTTGCATGATGATTAATTTTGAAACGCAACGTCACGTTTTAATTAAGTATTGCAGTTTTTACATTGTGAAATCGTTCAATTATTTTGAAAGTGAAGTTCGTGCTCTTTTTTCAATTACATTTTTTTCAGCGTGTTAGCTAAAACCAAAATGTGAGTCATAGATGATTGCCTATTTTTTATATCTTCGCAAGAATTAACTGTCTAAAAAGGGGAACTATTTGTAAAGCATTAGAAAATGAGATAATATTGAGCTTTATTTTTGCCCCTAGGAAAAAGGGTCACAAAATCTGAAAATTCTCTAGAAAAAGGGTCACAAAATCCGAAAATTCTCTAGAAGAAGGGTCATAAAATCTGAAGATTCTCTAGAAAAGGGTCACAAAATCCAAAAATTCTCTAGAAAAAAGGGTCACAGAATCTGAAAATTCTCTAGAAAAAGGGTCACAAAATCTGAAAAACCTCTAGAAAAAGGGTCACAAAATCTGAAAATTCTCAGAAAAGGTCACAAAATCTGAAAATTCTCTAGAAAAAGGGTCACAAAAATTGAAAATTCTCTAGAAAAAGGGTCACAAAATCTGAACATTTTCTTCACACGTAACAAAACAAATTGGCGTTTGTGACCATTTCATCGAAAGTGTAAATTATGTTATAAGAAGATTTTTTTTAAAGATTTGAGAGAGAATTCAGTGTCCAGATATGTTTTTTTCCATGCTCTCAGGCTCTTGCAAATGATGTTTAAACACCCAGCACCTAGGGTTTAATTAAGTCCCTCTAATCGTGTTCCAATCAGAAGCTTGGACTGATGGGCTAGAATTCCTGATGTGCATTTCTGTCAGTCTTAATTGGATAATTGATTGCCAATTTGAACCTGGCCACACACTGCATACACAATAAAGCTCCTGGCCAGGTTCCTGAGAATTCATTTTCCATCTGAATAAAGATGCTGCCCCGATAGGCTGAGCTCCAAATACAGGTCTCGTTGAATAATTGGTCACATAGACTGAAAGTTAATGTAAAAATGGCTTTGATTTTGTTTTTTTCATTTAGTTGCACACACATTTTTCTAAACAAAACATTTAAATAGCCTTTTTTTGTCTGATTGCTTGAGCTTTTAGTTGCATATTTCAATAAAAAGATAATGATAATGATCGTCTTCATGGCATTTATCGCATAAGGCATAAGGCGAACATTGTAGAAAATTGGTAGGAAGCAATAAAAACATGAATATTAACTAAAAATGCTCAGAATGAGGGAAGTAAAATGCTGAGTTAACACTTAATGCTAACAAAATGTATACACATTCAATGATATAGATTTTTCTCATATTCCACATCCCTTTAATTTTGAAAATGAAAATATTTTTTCAAGAATGTAATTGTTTTGTAGGTTGCACATTGGTTACGTATTTTCATGACTATAAGGCGCACTGCATTATAAGGCGCACCCTCAATGAATGACGCATTTTAAATGTTTTTCCATATATAAAGCACATTGGATTATAAGACGCCCTGTCTATTTTGGAGAAAATGTAAGACTTAAGTGCGCCTTATAGTCGTGAAAATATGGTACTTTAAAAAAATAATGAACATTTTAAGAAAAAAAAAACATTAGCGGAACCGTATTGACTTTAAAAAGAACATCTATGTGCTTTTTTTACTCAACTTTTGCTTGTCAGCATTTTTTGGGGTTATGTCCCAACTAATTATTTCTTGTTCATTTGTTTTTTAATAAACAAATGGATGTATAAATCAAAAAGATATGTTATATAAAAGACACATTTGCGAAGAAGTCTGATTAAACTTTAGCATTAGCTTTCTTAAATCTCACACAAGTGGCCCCCAAAGGGGTATTATGTTTTTTTAACGCCATAGATAAACTGATAAGCCCATTGGTCTGCGGCCATGACCGCTTTAAAATAACACTTTAAAGTGTTATGTCACAGATGACATCAGCCTATGAATAATGGTGAACAGATTTTGCGATAACTGAGCGCAATTACGCACACTTACCTTGTCAGCGGTTCGTTCTACAATGCTTGGATGGGAAACAGATCTGTGTAGTCACCATTGTATCAAAATGTGCCCTTCACTATCCAAATGTCAACAAACAGAGCACAATTAAATCATTTACGAGAATAATATTTTCTCAGCTTTTTAGTGTGGTGACAAAATATTTTCACATGTCAAAGCCCGCCGCGCCTGGAGACCTCATTTTGTCTCGACACCCACCGCTAGGCATGGACGTAGAAAAAGCTCAAGTCCCACTTTGAGTAGACTCTTTTAAGTACTTCTTCTCCCCCGTGTGTGCCCCCCATTATTTGTCTTTCAAGGAATTGCTTTTTCTCCTCTTAATCCAAAAGAGCCAAATGACCGAGGCGACGAATTCTCTTATTATGGATGGCCTCTCGGTACTCAAGTTTTTTTAGCAAGTACGACCCTTGGCGGGATTAGATATTTTGGCTACCATTTGTAAAGTGTGAAGTTTCTCTAGAGTCTCCTTGAGACAAGTGACCAGTGCGAAGCAAAGTGAAGGTCTTATCAGTCACCCCACAATGGTGCCACCCAATGAATTATATTAGGGCTGGCCAAGCCGCTACATTGTGCACCATCTGGGTGACAATAAACATGTCGCCGCACGGTTCGCTCCATCATTCAAGTCTAGATAGCAGATCTGGACCTTAACTATGGCCCACTATCTCCTGGATCGCCGTGTGACCTGTTAGAGAGATGGAGGTGAGGCTCAAGGATATCTCTCAAAGAGTCTGCTCCAAAGCCAGGAGGTTATTAAAGTCATGGCGGGGGGAGGTAGAGGGTTTTTTTTTCCGTTTATTATTTTTCTTTTTCTTTTGGGCAGTCGGCTTTCGCCGCCCCCCCCCCCCCCCCCCATTGCATGTCAGATTGTTATGTGTATGTTATGTGAGGTGCGATACTGTTCTAAAAGTTAAATATTTATAAAAGGAAAATGGAAAAGGGCCTTGAAAATGTATTGAATTCATGATATTGTCCAAAGTTATATCATCACATAATGATGTTATGCTATATGTATCTTAGTGATTGCTCTGTTGTTGCAATGCAGAATTCCAGCCAAGGCGGTAATGGCAATGTACCGTATTTTCCGCACTATAAGACGCAACTAAAAGATTTTTCTCATAAGTCGACAGTGCACGTTAGAATCCGATAACCCTCATATATGGATCAATATTGCTCAATCGTTGTATGAAATTCCCTTTGGAACAACTCCATCTAGTTGATGCATAATACAAGTCCTAACTACTACTACTACAGCTCCATCTAGTGGATGTATAACATAATCCTCTACTACTACTGCTGCTACTACTACTACTGCTACTATTACTGCTGCTACTACTATTATTACTGCTGCTACTACTACTGCTACTATTACTGCTGCTGCTACTACTATTATTACTGCTACTACTACTACTACTACTGCTACTGCTACTATTACTGCTGCTACTACTATTATTACTGCTACTACTACTACTACTGCTACTATTACTGCTGCTACTATTATTACTGCTACTACTACTACTACTGCTACTACTACTGCTACTGCTACTATTACTGCTGCTATTACTATTATTACTGCTGCTACTACTACTGCTGCTACTATTACTCCTGCTACTACTATTATAACTGCTGCTACTACTACTACTACTTCTACTACTTCTACTACTAGTACTGATAATCCGGTGAGCCTTGCATTTGAAACACATTTTGAGGTAGGCAATTCATTGAAGGTGTTTTATAATCCGGTGCACCTTATTGTATGGAAAAAAGTAAATCATAACTGAATTTTAGTCAAATGATATTGCTAGGCACTAGCTGATGTGTTAATAATTAAATGTGATAACTCAACAATGAATTTATCTTTAAAAAAAAATTGAAATATGGCTAATAAGAAAATCACTAATAAACCCCCCTGCCAAATATTGGAGTAAGTTCAAACATGGTTGGAAATTAAAAAATAAAATAGCAATTGAATTTGTAGGGTGTCGAAAATAAGTTCCGTTATTAGTTATTTTCTTACTCTGGTTACAAAAATGATTTGTCTTAACCTTTATCAACTCAATTGTGCTGCTATTTGCTCAAATTATCGTAGCAGGCCTCAATTCTACTGGCTGAAATCCATCGCAATACTCGGCTGGGTTAAATGAACGCTAATGTTATCAGCAGGAATATTGGCTGAGGCAAATTGTTCCACTTTAGCAATTGCCTTTTCACTAAAAGTGTGCTGTTGATCTCCGCGTGAAGCATGAAAAATTAATCATTCACAAGCAAAATGATAAATGTGAGCCCAGAAACACAAGGTTCTGTGACTCTGGCAAGAAGACTAATTGGTTAATTTGACTAAACATGATAGCGCCTCCGTGATGAAAGCCAAAGTGAAACTCAAACCAAGCGTGTTAAGGGCGAGCAACCAAACGGTGGTGGACGACCAATAAGGAAGTGAAAAGCCAGGCATAAACAATGGTATTTAATACAATTTCATAAAAGCACTTATAGATGATGACAGGGGTTCACATGTAATCACTGTAAGTGGAGGGCAAGATGGGGGCCGGGGTGCCATTGCTGCCAAGCCGGAACACTTCTCCGTGACACATTTCCTGCTTTTTCTCATTAATCCCTCAAGCTACATTCATTAACAGTCACTCCCTCCATTCGGCAAGATTATCCGCGAGAGGCGAGGTAGGTCAATATTCGGCAAAATAATTCCAACCACATCATTTCCCTCACGTTTCATACCGAGAACTCTTGGTTTGCCGCTTTACAAACCAGCATTTCTGGCTTCTCCGTCCTTTGGAAATTGTATTTCATCGGAAAACGGGTTGACAAGCAAGGACAGTTGTGTAAAGATGACCGTCAGGGGAGAAAGGTCCAAGTGGAGATTATAAATATGAAAGATTTACAAGCCCAGGGAGTGTCAGATGTACTGTGGAAAATAGTGCTGGGTGTGCTGTTATCAAGACGGGCCAGTTAGTGGCTTTTGGAGGAGCCCGTGTTCCGAATGGGGCCGCAGTTTGGGAGGGCAGCCTTTATGGCTCACCAGTGCACTGACCACAGGCCATTAACTCAAAGAGCCTCCACAGGAGCACTGGAGCAGGGAAAGGGGCCGTGACCTGCCAGAGAGCATCTTATTACTTTAACACATTATGTCTCCCACTGCGATCTTTTTATTTAAGTGACTTCGGCCGAACGTATCATCTCGGGCCAAGTTGGGGACAGACGGGGTGGGGAGGGGGTTTTGATACAACTGCCAAAGTAGAAATGGGTTGGGGCAGGGGGGGATGATTTATTGGAAACGTCTGCTTTTGGATGCTGGAGAGAGAGGACGAGGATGGACGGAGGAGCAGAAAACGTTTAGGGGGGAATGTGGCTTCAATGAGAACTGTTTATGGCAATAGCAGAGGAGCTGACCCCAGAACAGCTCCTGAGAGGATTCGCTAGAACTTGCTGATGAGCTTTTGCGGCCCTCCGATGGCCGAGTAGTTCGGACGGTCATGGGGACGGGGGACGGACCTGGCTCGGTATTTGATTTATTTTACCGCCCAGCCACTTTCTTATTGGCTTAACCACGAGATAGGTGTGCCCTCGGCGTTACTGGCCTCTGGAGGTGGCACGTTTTGGATGAAAAAAAAATCTGACTTTGAGTCTCTACCTGTTTTACACAAACATGGTATGGTAGCAAGTGGTTAGTAAGTTGGACACACAGTTCTTAGATCTAGCGGTTAATTCCGAATTTATTGTGTGGAGTTTGCATGATCTCCATAGTGGGTTTTCTCCAGGTAGTCCAGTTTCGTCCCTACTTTCAATTCAAATCGTCACTGGGGGTGACGATGTGTGGGAATGGTGCCTATAGTTGCATGGGATCGGCTCCAGCACCACCCTTGTGACCCTCATGAAGATAAGGATGATAAACCACTTAACGTATTCATTTTATTTAATATTCTTAGTAGTTTGCTCCAGGAATTTATGATTTTGCATGTTTTTTTAAATGTATTTATATTTTTTATATATTTCTGACCATTCGTGTTACATAGACAAAAGTACAAGTGTTGCACTGATAGAAGAGTTTAAAAACACCTCCAAAAATGACCATTTATACTTGATTCACACTTCCGATTAGCGAGGAGTAAAACAGATTGATGCCAAGGGCAAAACATTTCTTCTCATTCCATCTCTGCTTTGTTCGAGATGTTTTTTTCAATTCGGACGTCTCCAACATCAGCTCAAATCAGAAAGATTCAGTCCTTCAGGAAGTGGAAGTAACCGATTAGATTATGTCATTGCCACAATCTGTTAGGAAAAATAAACACTGGGCCTTTTCATTAACCTAATGAAGACGAAGCACGTTGATGAGCTCTTAAGTCAATTAACGATATTTAAAAACAGGCGGTGCAGCCCCAAGGTAAATTAGCATGCAGAGAGTGAGAAGGACCCAGGTTCAAACAAATTGTGCGTGGAACCCCCTGGTTCAGTTCAAGCCGCTTGACTCTCTCTCCTAACGCGCCCCCCTCCTCCTCTGGTCAAACACGCCTTCATTAGCGCTAATTTACTGCATTCCCCTCTCTCTTTGCATTACTAAGCGCCCACAAGTGACGATGTCGACGAGCACGGGCTAAAGCGGGGGTGTCCACTCTACTTTTTATTAGCCCGTTGAAAATGATGAAAACATTATTGAATACGACCCACAAGAGTCTTAAGTTGTGCCTACATTCCATTGCAGTTCTTAGATGTGACAGCAGATGGACCTAGTCACTTAAACAGAGACTCCACTTTTTCCTAATCATTGGTTCGTTGGATTGATTGGAACTTTATTTCATCTCATATTCGGGAAATTTCTTGTATCCATTTTTTTTAAATCAAAAATAATCCGCTGTGATAATTTGAGCTATCTTGGTTGTGATTTTCTGAACTTAATGTGGTAGTGGTAGTACATTTCAATACATATATTAATGCTCTCAAGCAGGATTAAAATATTTAATCGTGATTAACCGCAGGTGGTCCATAGTTAACGTTCAGTTATTTATTTTTATGTTTTAAAAGCAAAAGTGATCGTATCAATTATAATGTCCTTATACCTGAGTATAAATTTGTTGCGGGTACCAATATTTTATATTTTGTTTAAGAATCGGGAGATTTAGCTAGATAATCGCGGTAGGCGCAAAAACTCTGCAAGTAATTGGGAGGCTTAGCAGGTATGTTATGCTAACTCATCCCGGGTTTTAAACCTCTCTCAATCACACAAAGCGGTCTCACCCAGATGCACACACACTAAGACATTCGCTTGTTTTGTGGGCTGCAACATGTTGTGAAAAGATTGCAGTTCATTTGGAGCAATGTTAGATGGAGGCCTCATTTAGTGGCTGCTGGCAACTCAATCAGCTGCCTCGCACTGATGAGTGAGTGAGTGAGTGAGTGAGTGACTACTTCAGGAGCACCAGTCAATATGTGTCTGCTGTGATAGAATGTCAGCACCCTGTGTTCCTTGGCCCAATGTTATGGCTTTTTTTTATTTTATTTTGTCTAATCAATGATATATGAAACAACACAGAGACATTTCAACAAAATGCGTTTCCCAATCTCATTCGTCTGTATTCAGTTTCGACATAACTGTTGCAATATTTGGGTTTAAATAAACAATTCATCATTGTTTTTATTATTATTATTTTTAATATTTTCAAGGTTGCACCGGCCAAAGAATACAAAATGACAAGGAAAAAAAATGAGTTGCAGTTTTAAAAGGGAGTTTTTGTATTTTTTTCAGAAATGAAGAACAAACGTGTTAAAATAACAATAGTAAAATTAAGAACAACAGGCTAAATAGAGATCTGTTGACATAACCATTTTTCAGTTGTTGATAGACTTTAAAAAAAACATAACATCGCTGTCGGCAGTTTAAAGAGAGAAAAAAGAAACACACAAGTCATATTTGAGTATTTAGTCGCAAGCCCAAGCCAAACTATGAAAAAAAAGTGCAGCTCATAGTCCGCAAAATACGTTAAATGTTGGTATATGATGGTTGTTTTTAATCTTTGCACAAATAGTCCACACTTGACAAAAGTGTACATGAACTATATATGTTTTATAGTATTTTCTATGCAATGAGGAAAGTGGAGGCAATATTTTGAGGGTGGTCAGAGAAAGCGTGCTCACTCGTCCCCCGTGTCCTTTATTTCACACAGCCCACTGCACATGCTCGGCAGTTTGACGACCTCTTGACCTGCCTGTCACTCGAGTGGCCCCTGCGATCTGGAAGTAGTTATTTCTTATAGATGGGCTACTTCACTCTGGGTCTCTATTGAAAAAGATCATTAAAGATATTAGCTCAAGATGAATTTTCGCAATTGCCTTCAAAGTAAAGTTTTATTGAACATGAAGGGATTTCATGATTTGTACACGGAAAGGTCAACTACAGGTAATAAGTTAACCCTCCTTAGATTCTGTGGTATGACTAGAAAGACATGCTTTCTGTTGGGCCTAATTTATTTGGCACAATTGGGAATTATTTGGGTAATATAGTCAATATAGAAAGTAGGTTGGCATAAATAACTACAGTGGTACCTCAACCTACGATCAGCTCTACCTACGACATGCTCGGGGTACAATGAAAATTTCGATCGAATATTTCACCCTAGATACGATCAAAATTTTGAGATGCGACCAAGCCAGGTGGCCATGACATGAGAGGCTGTTTATCATTGTAGCACAGTCTTTTTTGCCGCATCTCTTTTGTGTATAACAGATATCTACGAGCACTGAACGATTTATTCAGGCGAGTTTCGACCAGGAAACGCACAACGTGCATGCACGTGCAAAAAGAGGGCTTTCTGGGTAATGAAGTCTACTCGTGCACACAACACCGATAGGCAATGGCACCCTTTCTCAGAATAAAACTACATTACCCACAATCAATACATGGCTAGGCTGTTATTCCTTCCTTAGCCTGTTAGCTCCCGCGATCGCTCATTCAAGACTACTTCTCATTGGCAAGTGGTCGTGCGTTATCCTATTAGGAGGACATTTGTGTGCATCATTTTCGGAATATTTTGAAGGGAATACAACAGCAAACAGCCCATCGATAGCGAACGTGAGGGTGGAGGCGTGGCAAACAGCTAACCCAGCCAGAACGAAGGTAAAAAAAAAAAATAAACAAAATTGGAATTCAGTTTTGTGTAAAGTTATATTAAACGTATGGTTGAGTGTGTCTGTATATATTAATCCAAGTTAATTTAAAATTGTTTGTTCGTTTACGAGTGCGTTGCTGCCTTGGATAAAGTCCCCCTGGACGAGGTACCACTGTATTATTTTAGGATGAATATTGCATAGGAGATGCTAAAAATCATTCAAAGTAAAATGTAGATTTAAATAAGACAACTTTAAAAGCAAAATATTACAGAAAATTTTCTTCACAAGGGTTACTGGGTTTGTCCAATCCCAGCATGCTTCAGGTCAAAGGTCAAATTCACCTCAGGGCCATAGTATATAAACAGAGCGACAAAAATTTGCACCGTCATCCAAATTGACGTCAAAGGAATGTACCACTACAACTACAGAGATTTCCATGTTAATTTCTGGTAATTGGGGCAGACATAAAGGTGAGGTCAAAGGTCACCAAACTACAAGAAGGATAAATGTAAAGGAAGACTACAGCCAAGCAGTAAAACTGACAAAAATGCCTGCCTATAATACATCCAGTCACTGTAAATGAGTCATATCAGCTTTTTAAAAAAAAAAACCAGGGTAAAGGACAATGCCTTTTATGTAGGCGTTCTATCATCTTATTTTGAAATATCATGAGATTAAACATTAGGAGCGAGTAAATCTGTTTTCATCGGCTTTGAATGCTTTTTGTAAACACTATCATACTTCTTTCTATCCACAAACACACGATTTATGTCTTTCTAAAAGGATATGATATAATATTGCCACAAGTTGTCTACAAATGTTAATAAAAGATTTTCTTGATGAGCATGAGATCATTGCATGTACATTAAGTTACCTTCCATAAATTGCATGTGTTAATTGCAAGCTGCAACCATGTGCAACGTAAGCTAAAATGTTTATTTTTTATTTTTTTTTATAGGTAAAAAAACAATGTACAATGTCCTATTTACGTCATTGCGTTTCCCCAGTAATATAGCCCTAAGCAAGTATATCACTGTCCAGGCCAGGCTACTAGCTCACTGAGTTTATGGCCCACAGTGCACTAACTGAATTCTCTCTCCGCGAGATATCGCCCGGAAATGGCAGCAAATAATTGCAAAGGCTGAATTTGTCATTACCAGTCATAATGAGATTCTCTTCCAGAGAGCCTTTGTTTGGTGGTGTGAGAAGAAGCTGGCTTTTAATGCCTCATAAAAGAAAGTGTGACAGCGTACAGCATCAGTCCACACGCAGGCTTTCATTCCCTATATCATTTGAACTTCTATATTTAAGGACTGATTGAATCCATGTTTATACTCTCTTTACGCGTTTACATATTGTTGGAGTCCTTGATTTACATGGATATTCCTTTTTATTGTTATTTTTTTCCCTTTCAAATAATCCTAACGAAGACAGGCAGTCAAACGGCAAAGTGAAGCGAGATGGATAAAACGATAGCTCAATGTTGCTTGTGCAATAAAATATTTGCTTATGTGAACCAAAGGAGTGGAGAAGAAAATAAAAGAGCCCATGAAAAACAATCTCCCCTTGAGTGCTGCACGCTCTTCGACTATTTAGGGCAGCCATGTCCAGTAGTGGATTTGAATATGCATGACTATCCCAGCTACCCTTGCAGCACTTTTTTCCCCCGTGTTCAGGCACCAGCCCTTTTCAGAGAAAGAAGACGCATGCATCTCATTTGAATATGTTAAAAGACCTGTCACACAGCATGAATACATGGCCATGAAATAATATTTATGTAGTAAAGGATGATGAAACATCCAAAACGCACGCACACACATCCACGCCAGCCTGCATATTTCAAGAAACGGTAGAAGTATTAGCCATAATTTTAGTATTACTCGTGTCTATTATGGTTTAGGAAGTATTTAATACCCAATGGGCTTTTGTGTGGAGTTTGCATGTTCTTCCTGTGCTTGTGTGGGTTTTATTTGGGTACTTTGGTTTCTTACCACACCCCCAAAACATGCATGCTAAGCTAATTAAAGACTAAATTGCGTGTAGGTATGATTGTGAGAGGTTGGGGCTACATTTTTATTTTCACAAAAATGAGAAATTAGTATGGTAGGTAGTAGCGGTGCAGCTTTAACCAATTGCTTGAAATCATTCATTTATTCTCTGTTCTGGTTATCCTCACAAGGGCCAAGGGGGTGTCGGAGCCACCAACTGGTCGACTCTGTGTTACGGTGCGCTGAGGAAGAAGCATGTTTGAACCCCGAAGCAGACGACTCAAACCAAGGAGGCATGTTACAATCTTTATTAAACTCAAAACCACACGCAAACACAAAAAAGGAAGCGACAAAAAGGTCAACTGGGATGTAAAAAAAACAACAACAACAAAAACCTAGAGGGTAACTGAATGAGTGTCACAAGAGAAAGGAACTAGTGCAAAAAAAAAAACAATCCACAAAATACCTACACAAGACGCAAGATACTAAAGTGTATAAAGATAAAATAAGATAAAAAAAACAAGATGCAACAATGCACATACAAAGAAACAAAGGGCACGAGATTTCAAATTGGCAATGGTAATTAGCAAGGCAATACTTTGGCACGCTTCTTTTGGCTCGCCTGAGTTTCAATGCTCAACTGACGAGATGAGACGCAGGTGCGATGGCGCAGGGAACTCCGCCCACTGCCACACACCTGGGCTCTGTAATGGAAAACACAACCAAGCCAGCAACAGAATGTGACACCCTGAACTAGTTGCCAGCCAAGGGCACGGCACAATGAGACAAACAACCATTTTCATTCCTACAAATTTCCAATTTTCAGTGCCTGGGATTGAACACTCACCACTTAAGATGTCTCTGACTTTTAATTGGTCACTGGGATGTAGACGGAAAGATGATTTAATGGTCAACTGAGCGAGGAAAAACTGGATTCCTCTTTCTTGAACTGATTTTCTCTTGACTTGTAAATGAAGGTAAGACTGCATTCATTGTAATCTACTTGACCTGAAATATATATACTCATGTTTTTTTTCCTGCCATTGGCCACCATATTTGCTTTAAAACCCAGTTGAGTGTAAATTAAACTAAGACTAATATCCTGACCCATTACTGTTTTTAGTTTTCACCCATAAAGTGTCATTAGTGGAAGGTTTTTAGGAGATGGCAATTTAAGAGAGGTGGGAGTCAAGTGGATTAAGCAAATTAGAATAAAAGTTGGAAACATGTCACTAATTTTGCAGCGGTGCAGCCTTAACCAATCAAATCAGCCTCCAATCCCATATCGGGCCCTCGGTGTACTCACTCGTGCCCAATCTGACTACCACGCTGAGCAACAAGTACTTGTGTGATCCTGTTCTTGTAGAATAGGGAGCAGGAGACTACCACTTTGCATCCCAAAACTTGGAAGGTGAAAATATAGTGAATGCATAGCCATCACCCCCCCCCTTACCCGGTCCCTAGCCTCGACTTGCTAATTAAATAGTAAGGAAGAAATAAAATCTTAATGAGAAACACAAGCTCGGCTTGGCGTTTGGCACTGACCGGCTCTCCCTTATTAGCTTCGCTTGCCCATATGTGCTCGAGTGAAGTGCACAACATTACAGTCCCCCCCAAATGGATCCTCATCCGACGCCGGTGGGACCGACATTGCGCCCGTTTCCAAATCCGGTAGTCGAGTACGCTCGGCAACGACTCTCCCACATCTCGATTAATTTTTTTACGCAAATAAAAATGCCATTTTTTTCCTAGCCTGTTCAACCCAAGCCTCCTGTACATAGTATACCCACCAAAGCAACATTTGCTTGTTTATTTATAATTTAATTTTTTTATAATGTGGCTGGCGGAGGAGAAAGACGGAACACCTGCGAGTGTTTATAATGTCCCATCTCCCTCACAGCTGCTCCTTTTCAAAACACCTCACTGGTGCAATAATTTCATAAAATTTCATGATTTACCATCTGCTAGACTGAGCTATAAGCACATGCAATAAGCATTTGTATGGCACCAGTCCCAGAAAGGTACAATAACTGTATATTTTAACTTAATGGCTTTGGGAAGCATGCAAATTTACATTGAGCAGATTGCAGAGGCGCTACCACGCAAGTCTGTTCCTGTCATCGGCCCTTGTCTAAGGCCTCGATCCAACCCCAACACCCCCCACTCCTGTAAAACCGCATCCACGAGCGGGAAGTGGTCCATGTCGGAATCTAGATATCAAACTCTGGGAAAAAAGGAAAGACGCGGTAGGAGGTACAAGCAGATTACTTCCCTTTTAGCATCTAATGTCTGTGCATTTGGGTAATTAAAATGATTACTACAACAATTACACCGAGTCATTAGAAACTAATTACGCTGGCATTTTTTTTTGGGTGATTACAGGAGCGGAGGAAAATAGTGTTCAAAATTAAATTCATTGCATATTCATGGAAATGAAATTAAATAGTGCTGGGTGGATGAGATAATAGAAGCTGGGAGAGTGCTATTCCGAGGGCTTTGGGAACCATCTGTAGCTAATGCTCGAAGAAGGCGTTTGGTTAAATCAGTGATAATCGTTTAAACGCCTTCAAAGAACTTTATGTATAAATTAGTCGAAAAAATGCACTAAAGGATGAGCTGTTTTTCTTCTTTTTTTTTCTCTCTCTCTCTCTGCCGCCGTGCCAGATAGGATTAAACCTTTTAGTGGTGTGGGACAATAAAAACATTTAGCCATTATCTCCTCAAATGAAGGAAGAGCCGAGTTCTTTATGCGTCCTTTGTGTTGCTTTGCGCGCCTCTGTGAGGTTGAATTACATAACATCAAATTTCATATATCACTATATTCCTTTTTTTTTTGTTTGGGTGGGGAGGGGGTTTTAATGCTTCTTTCCTCCAGCCTCCCATCTATCGATAATAGTCGCTCCTAGCGTGATCTTGTAATGAGATTCTTCAGATTAAATAGATTTCCTGTTAAACTTGGGGCCTCGTAGATCGGGTGTCAGGAATGAATGGTTATTAACATTTAAATATATCACATCATGAAAGAGAGAGCGGTGTGAGGGAGAGCGACGGGAGAAAAGAGGGAAAGCCAGGCAGAGGGGAAAAACAACAATATGAATTTTTCATTGTTATCGAGTGTGGATTTTCCTGCTCACCGGATTTCTGGTGAAGCTGATGAAAATCATTTGAGAGATACAAGTGGATCACCTCGGAGTCATTGCGGCAGGGAGACTTCTTTGTTCGGGGAGCGAGGGCGCTTCATTTTTGTCCAAGGTGTGCTTTGTGCTGTAGATTATTACAAGATATTAGCCATGTACAATGCGCTGCTTGCTGTGCTTGTGAAGGAACTCGTGAAATTGAGTTTGTTGCAGTCTATCATCAGCCTTTTTATTTCATTTTTGGTCCTCTTACACAAAGACTAAAGGATGTTCAACTTACGGCGGCATTGATACTTGATTGTTTATCCATCAATGACCACATACCCTATTTTTCGGACTAAGAGTCATACTTTTTCATAGTTCGGCCTGTTGTTTTCGGGAATAGTTATCTAAAAAAAGATGTTAGGTCAACCCTCCGAAGCTCTTTCAGCAATAGACTGCTGCACCCTCATTGCAGGAAGGAGCGCTTCCGCAGATCATTCTTCCCATCAGCTGTCAGGCTCTTTAACAAAACAAATGGCTGAGTGTTAAGACCTACCGTATGCATGCATGTACATCTATGTGTATGTATGTATATATGTGCTTATATATGTGTATGTATGTACAAGTATGTGCATATGTAAGTATGTATATATATATATATATGTATGTATATGTATATGTATATGTATATGTATATGTATATGTATATGTATATGTATATGTATATGTATATGTATATGTATATGTATATTTCAGCAACACACGTATTCATTTATATATTTCTTCATGTATTTATCTATTAACCTATCTATTTATTACCTATCTATTCCTATTCAGCCTGTTGTTCACCATTTGGCTACTGTTACTTTAACATATTAGTTTTTGCTTTCTGATTAAAAAAAAAAAACATTTGCATTGTGTCTTTTATGGCTAGTGCGACTTATAGTCCGGAAAATGCATGTTCTGTCACATATCCTATTTTTAGAAATGCCCCGTTTGAATTGATACTGAAAGGTGTTTATTAAAAAGTCTATTCCCAAACACTTGATACACTAACTGTCACACCGGTTGCATTCCAACTCCAAATATATTTCCCATCAAAAATAGCGCGTCAATGGGAGGACAGGTGGGCTATTTACATAACACTGCGACTTGACTGCCGGCGAGCAGTCTCAGTAAATAAATGTCACGTATCAGCTTTCACTTGTCTGGTCCTCAAGTCGAGCAATCCCAACTGACATCCATCAAAATTTGGTCCTCTTCAGCCAGGAATGTGTTGACATTGTTCACTCAGAACATAACAGCTTTGATATGTGATCCCAAGTGGGCAAGACTTAATGTTTCCTTTCATATTTTTTAACATCATTCGGCCTAGAATCCATTTTAACAATGCATGCCTGGACACGAGCATACTTGCCGACAAAATACTGAATTCCAGCAGGCATTTTTTTCTCTTTAAAAGCTCACAAAGGCAACAAAAAGTAAAGTCTATGATTTACAATTGTCTAATTTGAGTAACTAGGCACCGGTAAACAAGATTACTTTTACCAGGTTTAGTGATCGTGTAGAGTAGGATATTGATTTATCAAAACTTACAGGTTGTTTTCTTAATTCTGGCAACCCCACCTCACAGCCTGCCCTAGCACATCCCTATCTGACCTATCTTCCCTCCTCTTGTCCTACAATTAAATATAATTCAATTACAATAGCACCATTATGTTCAAAGCTAGCATGTGTGTTTAATGTTGTATTTTTATGCTTGTTTCTCCCAATTAACAAGAAAATATGAGCAACCAAAGTACAGCAAACTCCCAGGTGGCACAGTAAAACAAATGTTCTTAATGGAGAATGTATTTATTCTAGTCATGTTCATTAATGATTATGACACTCGTGTGTTTTCTGGAAATTTGACAACTTATTTTTGGTGTATAGGCAATCATTTAAAAAAGAAATCAAGCATTCAAACTGCAATATTAGATCATCTATTCCAAGGGTGTCAGACTCGGGTTGGTTCGCGGGTCGCTTTAACGTCAACTTGATTTCACGTGGGCCGGACCATTTTAGATATAATATTTAGATTTTTTTTATAAATGAAGAAGAGAACTGGATCAAAAGTCCTGAATATTCAGGTTTTTTTTAGATCTAAAACAATGTTTATTTTAGCTTTTTTTAAATATATTTTTCGATTTTACAAAATGATTTTTGAACTAAAAACACAGAAAAAAATTGATTAAAAAATTAAAATTATTGATTTAAAAGAGGAAAAATCAGGAAATTTAATATACATCTATACTCTTCATTTTAATTTGATCCTAAAACAGAAAGTTGGCACTCATGATTTACTTTCCTGGGCCACACAAAATGATGCGGCGGGCCAGATTTAGCCCCCGGGCCTTCACTTTGACACATGATCTATTCAATAATTTTTGCGGAAAATTTATTTTGGGTGTTTTGGCACTCACTTAAAAAAAGGAACCAAGCATTCAAACTGCAATATTAGATGATCTATTCTATAATTTTTGCGGAAAATTTATTTTGGGTGTTTTGGCACTATCTTAAAAAAAGGAATCAAGCCTTCAAACTGCAATAATAGATGATCTATTCTATTATTTTTGCGGAAAAGTCACGGTCACATCGATGATGTATGATTTTATTAAAATCCGGCATCTCCTCACTGGAGTAACATTAGCCGTTTTGCAATATTCTTGCTTCTGACGCTTGCGAATGATCAAGCAAACAAGGCGCGAGTGTTGCAGACTTTCCCAAGAGTTCGCCATACTACAAGTCATCCTTCATGCTGGCCAGTCTGGCTCCGAGGATGTGGAAGCAGATGTGCTGGCAGCACTGTAGAAGGTGTCTTTCTGACACTGCTGCCCATTTGTTAATGACCCAAGGAGTGGGAAACCACTCCTCGGTGTGCCGTAATAAAGCACTCAAAACCTCCAGGATGGCAGCAAACTCACTCATTGTCCCTGGTGCGCCGTGCTGAGAGGAAGACACACCTCGTGCTTTGTTTTCTTGCTCCTTGGTGGCTTCTACACTTAACTAAAGCCAGGGTATTGAATACACTCCTGTGTCTATATGGGAAGCATTCCAACATAACAGAACTAGAGTTGTCTGAAACACAGTCAGTCTGATCGACCAGGAATTGATTTATTACAAAACATACATTTGTGGTCTTTTTTGACAACATCTTTGTCCACCTTGATTATTTTTTTGCCTTGTAGCTATGTAAAAATATATTAAAAAACACAACCTTTCATCAACCGGATTCCAATCTTCTAAAATGTTGCAGATTACGAAACATACATTTTTTTACAGTCCCCCTGTTTGTCTTGTTTGTAGCCCTTAAAAAATCTTAAAAACTGAATCATATTCACCAGATTCTGACCTTCTAAAAATGATGTCCTCGCACTTGATTTCCAATCATGTGATCGGATCAGGGACGTCCCTAATTTTTATATACTCCTGAATTGGATTTTATATTTAATTGAACTGGGAATACCGGCATGAATGTGTATTTTAAAAAAAAATATATACATATAAAAAACACAACCTTTCATCAACCGGATTCCGATCTTCTAAAAAGTTGCGCAGTACAAAACACACAATTTAAGTTTATATTTTCTTTTGACAGTCCCCCTGTTTGTCTTGTTTGTAGCCCTTAAAAAATCTTAAAAACTGAATCATTTTCACCCAATTCTGACCTAAAAATGATGTCCTCACACTTTATTTCCAATCACGTGATCGGATCAGGGACGTCCCTAATTTTTACACTCCTGAATTGGATTTTATATTTAATTCAACTGGGAACACTGGCATGAATGTTCAGGTTTAACTACAGAACCAACCGAATGGTTTAATATCTTGAGCAGTATGAGAGTCTTGAAAATAAATGAAACTCGGTGCTAACTTCACATTAGATATCATGTTCCGTGAATCGATATCCTTTATGATCTTACACAATTTCATCACAGGTTTGTTTTGTTAACTCATTTTTTTTCAACAGCCACCATCCAGACTTGATGCAATTTAGACGTAGCTTTATGTTCATCTGACTTTTACATCAATATTTATCACATTTTTCACACGTATTCACTGTTCAGATAATAGGGCGACAGACCGAAAACCCATAATAGTTTGATTCCAATTACTATTGATCTTACCGTTGGATTGCTACAGGCCATTGTTTTATTGTTAATATATGTAATGTGCAAATCAATAGGAACAATTGTTTGAATCATTGATGGGAGAAAATCAAACAAGCTCCTTGTGTTCACAGCGAAAAGCATCTTAAAATTTAATTTGACTAACACCAGCCCTCCTATTGTGTGCAAGATATCTTTATTAGTTTCAGGGGTATTGTTATACCTTGTAATCATATTTGCAAAGGGTTAACAGATGGGCACTTGTGGGGTTTATCTCAACAATGAACCAGCAAATGTAAATGCAATTACGTGATCCAGTGCAAGGGTGGGATTGTTTGTGTTGGCAACCTGACCTTCCCTGGCGGATTTCTTTTTGAGTGATGAGAGTTCAACATGATTGAGCAATGCATGGAAAACCACACCAGGTGGAGTTGCTTTATAATCTGTAATTGATAATGTAATAAAGATGGCGAGAAGAACAGTGTAACATCTCTGTGTTTGGAGTCACTATCATGACAGGCTTGTGTTTTTCATGCCTGGGTGGAGGTTGCTCGGCGATGTGGGCTCATTCTAGCAAAATTACCGGCGTTACTCCCTCTATCGCTCTGCTTGCTGTCAACTCGCTCTTTATCACGGACCACCTTGATCTCTTTTCTCGCTTGGCAGACCGTGTGACGTGCAATTGACATGTAGGTTTGAAGGCAACGTGATGGTATTGAGCTGTGGACTAAAGGTAGCTACCATGCTTGCAAACTGCTTCCATGCAAGAACTGGCATGACTGTTGGCTTTTTAGTCTGCTTGCTGGCTTGTTAGAGGAAATGAACCACTTCATGCTGCTACACCAGAAAAGTCAGAGAGGGAATCTGCAGTGGGAGAGATCACCTGACCACATGGGATTAAAATCTGTTCGTAGAAGTCTGACTTTGTAAAAAATGGGCTATGCTAGTGTAAAAGTTCGGCACTGACAACATTTGAAGAACCCTGTGAAAAATGTGGACTATCGTCATGAGTAATTGATAGATCTGTAAAAACAGCTTCTGGAGCAGGTTAAGAAAGAGTGAGATCAATTTAATAGGAAATAGGTTTATTACCAGACTGCAGGATGGGGAGAGAGCTCGAACAGCTGTGAACCGCTCACAGCCTGTTGACCTTGCAACTCTCTCCGAATGAACAGTTCAGTCTTTATATAGGAAAACAGCGGATAGTATAGTTTCTATGACAACGACCAAACTTTGGGCAAAGTCTGATTAATCAGTGGCAAGTCTCCATCACAACGACCAAACTTTGGGCAAAGTCTGATGAACCGTTGTCAAATTTCTATGATTACAATGTTTCTATACTTACAAAAACTGATACAATATGAACAAGCAATTGCCAAGCATCTTTGTCGTCTTATCTTACAGTAATGAGTCCAAATTCATGAGTTGAAATCCAACTGTATTCTCTATGTCACAGGTGTCAAAGTTGCGGCCCGGCGGCCAAATCTGGCCCACTGCATAATTTTGTGTGGCCCGAAAAAGTAATCATGAGTGCCGAGTATCTTTTTCAGGATCAAATTCAAATGATTATAGATGTATATTATATTTCCTGATTTTCCCCTTTTTAAATCAATAATTTCAATTTTTTTAACCCAATTTTTTTCTGTGCTTTTAGTTCAAAAAGCAGTTTGTAAAATCTAAAAATAAAAGAAAAACAAATGATTAAAAGACATTTCCCCTTACAAGAAAAAAAGCCCCAAAAACAGTGTTTTAGATCTGTAAAAAACTGAATATTTAAGGCGATTTAAAAAAATAAATCTATTATATATAAAATAGTCCGGCCCACATGAAATCGAGTTGACATTAATGCGGCCCGCGTACTAACCCGAGTTTGACACCTTTGCTCTATGTCAAATGTCCGACGTAAAATTCACTTAAAATGAATTTGCATTTCACTCACAGAATTAATGGTTAAAACATTTGTAAAAATGTATGTTTCAACAGGATTTTTGAAAATGCACCTAATATCAGTTAGCTTAAAGTACTTGTAATTATCGACCAAGTAGAGTTGCCAACCGTCCCTTGAAAAATTGATTCGTCAGTGTATTGATCTTAGAAAGGACGTGCCTTGCCGCATATTTTTTATTACTGGTACTAAACAGTATTTTAGGGCGCATTCTGCCTTTTGCCCGAAATCAGATGGGATAATCTCCAGCAACCTTGGGAAGGATAAGTCATGTCGGAAATGGATGGATGCATTTGATGAGTTATTTGGAATTTTCCACTAAGGTCTTATATGGTCAATAATAAGCATTTCAATTACATTTACCTGATTAATGTAACTAATTGAGCCAAGTCACTTGACTCAGACTTACCGTATTTTGCCATTTAATATACCCAGGTATATTAAATGATTTTTGCTTTTTTGAGCCTCCCGTTTGTGCACCATTTAATATACCCCTGCAGTTTAATATACCCGGGTATATTAAACGGCAACTCAGCTTTTTTGGCAAGATTTGTATGGTGTTTATGGGGGCATAATTAGAGATGCTTAAGTTCATTAAAATTCCAAGTCAGACTTTATTCAGCAGTAAGTAGTTTTAACCTGAGCAGTACGTCGTTTTAGTCTGCAAAACATTGATGCACGTACCTTCCCATTTGTGCGCCATTTAATATACCCCTGCCATTTAATATACCCCTGCCATTTAATATACCCGGGTATATTAAATGGGGGGTATATTAAACAGAAAAATACGGTACTCGAAATAATGTCTTGGACTTTTTTCATCTTTCTGGAGTGATATTGAGTGAGGTGTGTGTGGTGCACCTTCCTAGATTTTGAAAGGCTGCCTGCTACTTGACTATGTCTCACTTAAGTGGCAAAGTGGGGGGTGTTGCTTGTAGGCCTCTAAAATGAGATGAAGGTACAGACTGGTCAAATCGAAGGATAAAGTGCTACCAATGGCTGCGCTCATTCGTAATGCCCTGCGGCACCTTCACCATTAGCATTCCCCACTGCGACTTGAGTTCATAAGACTAATGGAGTTGCTACCTGGGGACATTAATTGTGCGTGACACGACTTGGGGGCTTTTGGTGCACTCACACTAATATCACAGTGCCCGCCTGACAAAGCGCCCAAAAAGATTACAAACAAACCCCAAATAACTGCCAACGCCGTACCGTTGCTTGACAGGAGAAGATTTCGTGTGTTTGGGGATCGAGGGGGCACCCGTTGGCTTTCCGGATGTTCTGCAACTTGAGAAGTCAAGTCGTACGTGAACGGAAAAGCACGACTTAATGGTTACGACTCCCTTTTAAAGTGAAGTAGCTTGCATCCGATGCCCTGAATGTGACAAATGCATGACATCATCTGCTAAAAATGCAGTCTTGGCCTGAACCAAGTGCACGGGAGGCCTCAAGAGGGTCTTCAATTCTCAGAGGCACAGGAAGCAGAGCGATGTGCAGACACGGGTGTCATGGGCGATAAAAGTTATAGACTGAACTTACTTCTTTGGCTTCATTAGGACTATCTAACTGCGGAGAATTATTAAGGTCAGAATAATGGATGAGAACAGCGAGCGTCCCTAAAAGAAGCAATGTTACCAATTAGGGACGTCCCCAATCAAAAAATTGGACCGGAATTTATCGGAAATGCTTTGCTCCCCTCATTATTAAAGGAAATTCACTGTATATTATCTATCACGTGGAAAACAAAGACATATTTTTTTTGTAATGGCATGCATGAACTATTAAGCCACAAAAAAATAATGAATGTCCAAAGTATTTCCATCAGATATTGCAACATATGAGTTCAGAGGACCTATTCAAAGAGATATAATTGAGTAGCAGTCTGTGCATTTTCTCATAGCGCCTTCAACAAATCAATCCAACCCTCAAAAACTATTTTATGGCTATAAAACCTCGACTGCAGCTACAGCTGCGACAGATAAAAAAAATCAATAAATCAATGCACCAAAATGGGGTAAAATCCACTTCCTAGCGGCATTTAGTCATTAATTACAAACACTGGAGCTTAAATACAAACACTGGAGCTTTTCAGATTCAGAACCGGGCCCAAAGTTGAAATATTATTTAGGAATATAGCCATAATTTATTCACCAAAAATCCTTTTTAATTGTACACAATATCCATCCTCCTTTCTTCCTTCTTTTCTATCGCCATCGAAGCTAATGCTGAAAGTCTAGCCTGTCCTGTCGTATTTCTGGCATAGTCCGTCTTGAAAATGGCTTTAAATCAACACAACAATATATTTGCTTGTGCAGCTAGCTCCAGAAACAGTTTGGTAGCTCTGGCTAATCACTAGCCAATCATAGTTGGTGAAAGCGATGACGTATCCCTACGCCTGCGAGAAGGAAAGGACGTATCCCTATGCCTGCGACAAGGCATTGTGGTGTTGCCAACTCGAAATCTGATTGGTTAAAGCAACAGTCTTATCGACTCTTGTTTAATGCAGCAGAGCCTGCAGAACTGATTGTGAAGGCCTTGAGGCAGATTTCTGACCCTGGCAACAAATAATGGCTGAAATGTGATTGGTTAAATGCTTCAATATGAAAGGAAGCTAACAGTCAATTTGGAATTATCTAATAAGTATTGATTGACAAAATATAATATATGATTCAGATATTTCTTAGGCCAGCAGAGAAGGCCTTGAAGGCCCTGACGGCACGCCACTGTGATAATTTGATTTTTCAGATAGGCTGAAAGGAAATGCCTTGTCTAGGCCTTTTTGAAAAGCCGAATCCATTACTTATTCTTAATTCACTCTGGCATAAATTAAAGGATTTCTGCAGGCCATTAACTCATCCATTAATACCCAGGGTCAAGATTATTGAAGCTCCAGCTAAGGCAATGTGAAGGACCATTTTTTTCATGACATGTCAACGCAAGATTGCAAAAGCGTACAATTAATTGTAAAATCATCCTCTCCTTTTACTTTATATAAACAGCAGGGGAAGATAATAGTCGCGTGAACTGGCTTATCTTGTTGCGAAAATGTCATTTTCATTTCATCTGTTTTGGTCTTTCGCTCCATTCAAGCCCGGTTGATTATTTCCGACCTTCTAAAAGGAGGTATAAAATTAATTTGGTGTCAGTGCAAAATTAAAACCCGCTGAGCTATTTTCAATTTAGTTTGTTGAAGTGCTTGCTAATGGGTGAGATGAAATCGAAGCGTAGGCCGATTGGTGCCTCAAAGATATATTCCGACCTTCGTTTTTTTGCAAATGTCCCCATTGTGCGGGCTAAAACAAATCTAGCATTTACAAGATGGCTAACTTGTAAGAAAACTGATCTGCGTTAGCTCGACAAATGGTCTTTTGATTACCAGCTCTTCGGCGATTTGGGACCGGTGCAAAAGAAGATGAAATTAAGTCAAATAAAAATCATATTAAAGAATGTTACAGCCTAACAGCCATTAGTCCACAGATCACTGTCAGCTTTTGATGGATTCCTCACTTAGTTCAATGAATGTTATAATGACAATGATAGAATCACATGCAACCAAATAGAAAGCCGGAGTATTCCACCGACACGTGTGTGTGTATAATACTGAGAACCAATTGAATTACGGACTTGTAATTTTTCATTTCACAGAAACTAGATCTTAGGGGTTAAACTGTACAACTCTGAATAGATATTAAAATGTGGAAGGGAGTCCTTGGGTTATGATGTCTTCGATATAGGACATTTATCGTATTTTTTGGAATATAAGTCGCACCTGCGTATAAGCCGCATCAGCCAAAGAATGCACAATAAAGAGGGAAAAATACATGTACATTGCACAGTTTTGGGAGGGCAACAAAAAAAGCAATAACATCCATTACATCACGTGTCAAAGTGGCGGTCCGGGGGCCAAATCTGGCCCGCCGCATCATTTTGTGTGGCCCTGGAAAGTAAATCATGAGTCCCTACTTTCTGTTTTAGGATCAAATTAAAATGAAGAGTATAGATGTATATTAAATTTCCAGATTTTACCCCTTTTTAAATCAATAATTGTAATTTTTTAATCCATTTTTTCTGTGTTTTTAGTTCAAAAATCATTTTGTAAAATCTAAAAATATATATAAAAAAGCTAAAATAAACATTGTTTTAGATCTATAAAAAACTGAATACTCAGGGCGTTTAATCCAATTATTAAAAAAATCTAAATATTATATCTATAATGGTCCGGCCCATATGAAAACGAGTTGACGTTAATGCGGCCTGCGAACCAACCCGAGTCTGACACCCTTGGTCTAAAGGTACAAACTTTAAACCAGTTCTTTTAAACCATTTATATAAAAAAAAATCTGAATATTATATCTAAAATGGTCCAGCCCACGTGAAATCAAGTTGACATTAAAGCGGCCCGCGAACCAACCCGAGTGTGACACCCTTGCATTACATCAACAATAATTAAATAGGAACAACTGGCTGAATAGGCATGACAGTTTTTTTTAGATAATTACGTATAGACTAAAAAAGAAAACATCACAGGATTTCGGCAGTAAGAGAGAGATAGAAAATTATATAAGTCGCACTTTAGTATAAGTCGCAGGCCCAGCAAAACGTTGAAAAAGGTGATTTATAGTCCACAAAATACGGTAATCCGACTTTTCCATGTTCATGCGTGGTAGAAAAAAACTATTTTCAAACAACAGTGGTTTAAACACTTTTTATTCCTCGTTTTTTTATATTAAGTTAAGTGAACTATGTTGACGTAAAGTAGAAAGATCTTTCACCTTTCTTCCTTGGGTATGAGAGCAACTTGTAGGGGGGATTAATTTTTTAAAAGTACAAATATAATAAGCAATATTTGCCATTTATGCTCCCGTTTCTCTTTACAGAAAGACATTTAAAATCTGACAGGAATTTATGATATTGGAAAAAAAAACTGTCAAAAGCTTTTCCATTTTGGATAAAATGCATCATAAAAAACAATAATAGTCAAATATGCTAATAACCTGCTATAGTTCACTGCACCCTGATACATGACACAGCAAAAAAAAGGAAATGATCTATTTAATTAAGACATTTTAGTAGTGGCACCCAGTTGCAAGGTGATTCAGCTAATTACCGTATTAATTACAGCATTCATTAAATGACATAATTGCCTTTCAAAACACAATGACTCCTGCAGCCTCGGTAAGGTAAAGGGTTAATTTACAGTGGAACCCGGGCATGCATTATTTACATGCTTGGATGAATAATACATTTAAGAAGTGGTCTTATAAATCTGCCTGCACACAAAAAAAAAGCTCAGATGCGCAGCAAGCCAAATTTAAAAATAAGTCTTAAATGAAAGATTCTTTGAGCTATGATCACACGCTGTGGACTAAATCTCTTTTCCGTGATATCTGTGGCTTCTGTTAAGAATAAAGTGCAAAATTAATGCGCAATTCCATTATTGTCGACTTTATATCTTCATTCATCCTAATAATAAATGACCGCAAATCGTTTGCAAATGTAAAGACACAAAAAAGGAAGGAAAAAAATAGAAAAAGGATTAAACCAGGATGATACCTCAATGTTACACGGGAAAAAAAATAATAAATAAAAAATCTCTCTCTGACTAATCAAGGCCAGCAAAATGCTGCAGCAATAAATTACTCCAGTGTGAAATAAACCACACAAACAGAGTGATGATAATAAATGTAAATTATTTCTGGGGAGAAATTTTCATGGTACATGAGTAATATGAAGCATCAGGAAGGAGTCTTCCTTAACATTAATTACAGAAAATGACAAGTGAGCTGACAAGAAGGAAGGCTCATTATCTGAAAACATATTCACAACTTCGCAATTTGCTCAAGATGGACTCCAGCTAAATTAATCTCCTTTCTTTGCATGCGCCCCTTCTAATTTTCATGTTATTAACAGGTTTGCAGTATCACTCAGCGCTTGTCACCCTAATCAGATTTTTCGGCGTGTACGGGAAACCGTGGTCATTTGAAAAGCATCAGACCTCGATAACGTGCTCTCCGTCATGCGTCCGAATCTACAAGGATGCTTTTAATAAGGTTCTTTAATCATTTCTCCTTTTTTTTGCTCAACTTTTTGGCCTGGATTGCGAGGTGCTATCATTAAGCGTGAACAAAGATATCTAACTAGGTGAGGATTTCACATTGTCTTTTTTTTAAGAAAATAAATGATGTCACTTCATTTTGCTTTTTGAAGTTCGATATACTAAGATAGGAAGCAAGAAATTAAATAGAGTGATAAACAAATTATGGAAAAGTGCATTTAAACATCATATTTGCAACAATACAATACATTTATCGTATTTTCCAGACTATAAGTCGCACTATTTTTGTAGTTTGGCTGGGTCTGCGACTAGATATTATTTTATGCTTACTGCTTCTTGTTCATTGGTCACTTTCTGTGATTTTGGGGGGGTATTTGTAGGTCTTTTTTTGTTGTTTTGGGGGCATTTTAAGGTTCGTTGTTAACTCAAGAAAAAATAAATATGACTGCAGAAAAGAAATGAAGCATATGAGCAATAATCACGCAAAACTCATACACATTTTAGTTTTACAGCACCCATGTCAAATAATAAACAAAGGCATTTAATATCTGTACAGTATGAATGAGCTACAAAGTCAGATAGAGCACCCCCGCGGACCGGATCGGACACCCTAGAGCAGGGGTGTCAGACTCGGGCCGTGTTAACGTCGACTCGATTTCATGTGGGCCGGACCATTTTAGATATAATATTTAGATTTTTTTTTAAATAAATGGATTAAAAGAACTGGATTAAAAACCCTGAATATTCAGTTTTTTATAGATCTAAAACAATGTTTATTTTAGCTTTTTTAAATATTTTTAGATTGTACAAAATGATTTTTGAACTAAAAACACAGAAAAAATGGATTAAAAATTACAATTATTGATTTAAAAGGGGGAAAATCCGGAAATTTAATATACATCTATACTCTTCATTATAATTTGATCCTAAAACACAAAGTTGGCACTCATAATTTCCTGGGCCACACAAAATGATGCGGCGGGCCAGATTTGGCCCGCGGGCCGCCACTTTGACACATGTGCCCTAGAGGGCCACTTCCAGCCCATGGGCCGTATGTTTGACACCACGTCTAATCAGAATTAAAATTCCATATTGTATACAATTCTGAGCCCATTCAGTGAAAGAATATACTCTGAACAAGATTACATGTCGCTTTAGTATCCTATCAGTGCAATGATAGTAATTAATGTATATGTATATTAATAATTTCAGGCTTTATTGTGCATGTTTGTGGTATTATTTTTGTTATTCCCGGAATTTACTTGATGACTTGAGACAAACATGTTACTGGAGATTTGGCATTGTCATTTATTTTGCATAAAAATAACAGATTTGTGCTTAGATGGTTAGATGATTAGTTTTATTTTTTTATTTTTCATCTACAAGGGTGTGTGTAGCTGCTAATAATCATTTGGTGGACCGAGGGAGCAAAATACTGAATTTTAAAATATATATGAAGTATTTGTCCCATTTGTTTTTTTTTTTCCTCTTTTTTTTTCTGCAGTTTTTTTAGCACCTGGTCTCGTCAGCTCTTCCCTTCAGTCAACCAATCAGCTTTCACTCCCGTTTTCCCCAGTTGTTGCTCATTTTCTCGTCAATTTGTTTGTATTTGGTTCTCTGCTTTCATTCAGTCTTTGCCAGTTCATTGTTTATTGTTTATTTGTGAGCTCCCTGTTGAAATCAACTCAATCTCCGTTTTGTTTGTTCCTTGGACTCCTGATTTGTGAGTTTGTTTTTTTATCTATTTCTCTTTTGATAACACCAAATGCCATACTTTGCATTTTCAAATAATACATTTTTGAGTTGCACCTGCTAGCTTTGCTTTCTGTACTAAAATCACAAGGTCTTGTTGTTGACCTACCAATCACTATCTAAACCACGGGTGTCAAAGTGGCGGCCCGGGGGCCAAATCTGGCCCGCTGCATCATTTTGTGCGTCCCGAGAAAATAAATCATGAGTTTCTATTTTAGGATCAAATACAAATGATGATAGATGTACATTACATTTCCTGATTTTCCCCTTTTTAAAATCAATCATTGCAATATTTTCAATCCAATTATATTTATTTTGTGTTTTTAGTTCAAAGGGCATTTTGTAAAATCTAAAAATAAATATACAAATATTTTCAGTTTTCCACTTTAATTTTGAACATCATTAAAAAATATATTTTGTTTCCATTTGAAATGAAAAATATGATTTAAAGAAATTTTCCATTACTAAGAAAAAAAAAGCTCAAATAAACATTGTTTTAGATCAGGGGTGGCCAACCAGTCAGAGACTAAGAGCCACTTTTTTTACTGTGTTACTGCAAAGAGCCACATCATACATGGGCACACACAGACCTCTGCTCAGCCAGATTTATTGAAAATGACCCACAGCAAGATAATGACAGTTATTTTTTTTCAACAGTTAACATTGTGTGCACTGTCACACACACACACATAAACTCTCAGTTAAAGCAAGTCCACAAACAAAAATATAACAATTTTCAATGACATTTTTCTCTTACTATGCTGCCTAGTGGGACTTCTGGCATGCCTTGTCCTGAACAATCCTCCTCAAATCTGGCTTGTATTCCGTTGTTGCCACTCGAAGCACACTCTTTCACATGAGTGTCAGTCAAAACAGATCGATGCTTTGATTTCACATGTTTCAGGGTGGAAAACACAGACTCGCAGACGTACGTTGACCCAAACATCGACAGGATCTTTAGCGCAGCTCGTTTGATGTTGGGGTATTTTTCCATCGGAATACGTTTCCAGAACTCAATGATCCCTTCCCTGAAAACAGCTTTCAGTTGATCCTCCTCACAAAGATCAATCATCTCCAACGATGTTCCAAGCCAGTTGATATGAAGCAAGAGTTATGGTTTTTGAGTGTTTTGTTAATTTTTTGAAAAACTGCATCTGCTTTTCTGCCTGACTTTTCAAAGTGACCAACCTCTGCTTGCGAGGTTCAGTCCCTTTTGGAAATTCCTCGTCGATGTAAGGATGGATTGAGTTAAAGTGACGCTGAAGATTTGAAGCTTTGAAATGCGCCAATGATGCCTGACATATAAGGCAGAATGGCTTGCCATTACGTTCAACAAAAAAATATAAATTCTCCCACTCTGTTAAAAATGTCCTGTTCTCTTCTTCATATTTTCGTTTGGCTGTGCATTTTTTTCCTGCCATTTTGAGAGCGCTTGAAACTAATTATTTACAACTCAAATAATCTCGCGCGTTTGACATCACATCAGACGTTATTCTTCTTCTTTTCAATTCAAACTGGCTCACCTGGTCAGTGCGCCACCTAGTGTAAATGAATGGCAGCGCCAGCCAAGCATTTTTTAAGCTTGTCATGTGAAAGCCCCTGAAGCCCCGACGAGTGGATCCCCGAGTGCAGGTAACAGGCTAAACTAGCAGCTGTTTGACGGCTCGGACTACGTGCTGGGACCCTGTGTGTACTATTGATGAAGTTTGGTGCAATTCTGAGCATTATTTGTGGCTAATAGTGGCGTTTGCGGTCGGACAGTGGCTCCGTACAGCGCCGTATGTGGCGATAGTGCGGTATTTGCTGAAGTTGGTGGATCTCGTGAATCTAGCGGTCGGGTAAATTAATCTCTTGAATGGGGTTGTTACGGTGTGTTTGACCATGGTTTACACTTACGCCTTACGCCAGAATATCACTTAAAGAGCCGCATGAAATCAGCCAAAGAGCCGCATGCGGCTCTAGAGCCGCGGGTTGGCCACCCCTGTTTTAGATCTATAAAAACTGACTATTTAGGGCTTTTGATCCAGTTCTTTTAATCGATTTTTTTTTTTTTTTAAAATCTAAATACATTGGGAAATGTCTTCTCAATAGTTTATCCTCGAGAATGAGAATGAAAGGTTTTTTGTGGACATATTTAGTATTTTTAGTATGGGAAACAATTTTCATGACTAAGGCACACTTCATTATAAGGCGCACCCTCAATGAATGACACATTTTAATTTTTTTTTCCATACAGAAAGCACACTGAATTATAAGGCACCCTGTCTATTTTGGAGAAAATTTAAGACTTAAGTGTGCTTTAGGTATTTGTCAAAGTGCCGGCCTGGGGGCCAAATCTGGCCCGCTGCATCATTTTGTGCGGCCCGAGAATGTAAATCATGAGTTTCTATTTTAGGATCAAATTCAAATGATTATAGATGTACATTACATTTCCTGATTATCCCCTTTTTAAATCAATCATTGCAATTTTTAATCCATTTTTTTCTTTTGTGTTTTTAGTTCAAAAAACATGTTGTCAAATCTAAAAATAAATAGATATTTTCTGTTTTCTACTTTAATATTGAACATAATAAAAAAAAATGCTTCCATTTGAAATGAAAGATGATTAAAAGAAATCAAATAAACATTGCTTTAGATCTATAAAAACGGACTATTTAGGGCTTTAATCCAATTTAAAAAAAAATCTAAATATTAGATCTAAAATGGTCCGGCCCACATGAAGTTGACGTTAATGATTTTCTATGAATCTGTGAATGTTGTGTACCATGAATTCATTTCAAAATATGAGATCGCTTTGTGTCCAAAAGTGTGTAAATTGGCTGTATTGCATCCTCTGTTTATTTCACAGGTAGCCTCATGATAGCTGAAGCAGAAATGCAATATGTCATGCAAAATGAGTTGAGAGAGAATAAGTTTCAGGGAGAAGCCAAAATGTTATGAGGGAGTCCATAATGGCAAAGGCAGCTTTATCTGTGCGGCTCTCTCACAGAGACTCTAATTACATTTCACAGATTGTGCTACAATAGCTGCTGGTAACCTTTAGTGGATGGGCTTTTCAATAATGCAAAGTACACATTTTCATATCTATTCCACCCCCCCTGTGATTCCCATTTATTAATTTGCTGAACACAATAAAACAAAGACTGTTCGTAATGTGCTCCTTGGCTGAAAAAGCGGCCAACAAGATAAAAATACAAAGCCATCTCTCATGTAATGAATAATGGTGGTGAATGCAAAGCCATGACATAGACCGACCGAATTTTGAATTTTTCATTTAATAGGCAATTTAGTTTTAAACTAGAAAGTGGATTGCTCCTCAATGTGTTTTTTTAATCACTTTGCTCAAAACAAAGCATCTTTGTTCTCAATTTAACCCTACAAACCAAAATTAAAAGTCAGGTTTAAAGTTCACCTGAGGTATTTTGTTTCCCTTAACCTGGATTTTTTTAGATATTGAAATTCAAAATGGCAGTATTTGATGCTGGTGAATTGAAAAATCATTGCAAAACTAGAGGGACTATATATTTTTTTGAGTTAGGTGTACTGGCTGTGTGATGTGTTTGTAATGCAAATGACATGATCTTTTGATCCAAATTTTGTATGGCAGCTGCTACGAGGGGTTTTTAATTGAATGATTATTGTATTAAATAGTTGCTTTAATGGAGCGTGCACCTCTGCAATTATTTCTGCTTTAGGAACCTGAACCCTGGGCAGGTCTTTTAAGCCACAGGCGTTTGAATCGCTTCCAAATGAGTGGTCATGGGCACGAGTTGAGGGTCTACCAGTGTCGGACCAGAGACTTAAATTACCGTATTTTCACGACCAAGGCGTACATAAAAGTCTTAAATTTTCTCGAAAGTAGACAGGGCGCCTTATAATCCAGTGCGCTTTATATATGGACCAATACTAAAATTGTTATCACGATAAAATAAAATAAATCAGCCGATAGGGTACACAATCCTCTATGGCAAGCAGCCCCCGACTCTACTATTTTCCCCGTAGAAAAATTACTGCGCAGTGACTGCTGGGATATATAGTTCTTTTGTCAATACATCCAATGGATTGTAGCATGGACATCGACATCAACACAGCTTTACGAAGCATGGAAGGCAGCGTTGGAATAGTTACGCTAGCTACTAGCTAGCTACTATTTGTGAATGGATTGTGGCCGCCTAGACGAACGTATAAAACTCAGCGTTTTCGATGACTCATTCGGACAATTGTTCAATTCGGACACAAAAAATGAGGACTTTGATGGATTTGTGGGTGATGATGACGTGAGTACATTGTAAAATGGCTAAATAAAGTACAACCGAACTCAGTTTTGCTTCTGTTGCCTTTTAAAACGTGTTTTTAGCGTGTGGGTGTAGCGTGTATGTTTAAGCTGGTGTATGTTTTGCCATGCCTGGCTGCGTCTATAAAAACGGTGCGTCCTTTGTGTGTGTAAAATACAGAAATAGCACTCGTTACTGACACTGCGGCTAAAAATGCGATGCGCCGTATAGTCGTAAAAATACGGTATGTCTTTTTATATCTGTAAGACAATTTTTTACGATTTAGATTTTGTAAATCCTGCAAACGGGAAATAAGTACATTTTCTCTCTCCAACAAAATCCTGCAAGAAGCAAACATAACTGCAAAAGTGCAAATCTGACTTACTTCCTTAATCCTTGGATGTTCTTCCCCTGATAGGATCAGTATTTTCCAGAGCAATCCTGCTATCCAAACATATCAAATAATGAGCAAATTTAAGTAGAAATGGTGATGATGACAGCCTCAGTCTTTTGTAAAGCCAGGCACGAGCACAGAATATAGAATCATTTTTTAACAGATTCTGTCGCTGTCTGGCAACTTACTATTTCCTCCGGCATTTGGTGGAGTCCCATTATTATTAAATGATCCGGGAAATGCTCGCTAGCCATAAGAGCAAGAAGTGAAAGATGGAAATGTTGGGATTCACTCCATGTTACTTATCTAAAATGGAAAATAATCCAGGTGATCTTTGAAATACAGAAATACTCTGAATAATCTAGAGTATTAGTATTTAATAGGTTCTTTTCATGGATATCCCTGTATGTCTTTGTTTGTACGACAATATTTATCAGTATTTTCACGATAAATTTTGGAATTATAACATACAATAACAGGATTAATTTGCCTGCCAATACATTAATTTAATAAATTTGAGATCGCTCATAGAGTAGCAGAATATTGGGGAGTTCAGATGTACTATTAGGGTACAAAAAGAGGGGATCCTTGGAAAAAATAGCTTGTGAGTGACAATGTCGAAATGCCAATTATTATTTTCCCCTAATTTTAAGTTAATCATCATTCAAAAATAACTTTTGACTGATTGATGATGTCTTATACTCATTGTCTAAAGCACAGGTGTGAAAGTGGCGGCCCGGGGGCCAAATCTGGTCCACTGCATCATTTTGTGTGGCCCGGGAAAGTAAATCATGAGTGCCGACTTTCTGTTTTAGGATCGAATTAAAATGAATAGTATAGATGTATATTAAATTTCCTGATTTTGCCCTTTTTAAATCAATAATTGTAATTTTTTAATCAATTTTTTTCTGTGTTTTTAGTTCAAAAATCATTTTGTAAAATCTAAAAATATATTAAAAAAGCTCAAATAAACATTGTTTTAAACAGAATATTCAGGGCTTTTAATCCAGTTCTTTTAATCCATTTATAAAAAAATATATATCTAAATATTATATCTATAATGGTCGAGTTGACGTTAATGCGGCCCGCGAACCAACCCGAGTCTGACACCCTTGGTCTAAAGGTACAAACTTGACAATGTAGTGGTATAAATTATGTTCAACTCTTTCAAACATGAATCAAATACTACTTCATTAATGATTTTGATTGAGCATCAGATAATTGGTCTTGTCTCCTGCCTGATCAAATCCCCAAAGTGCTTGATCAATGCCCCAGAAGCAGCTTTGTCTGAGAGAGTGCTTTTGTCATGTCATATCACAATGCACGTATCGTTTTTTTGTTTTTTTTTTAGATCTGGCAACCCACCTATGGTCAGCTCCAAGTAATTTTTCTGCACTGCCACCTCCGTCTTTTCTTGACAACTTGTTGATACATAAACTCCTCTGCTTCTCACAATTGATTGTGTGGCAAATGCTATCAACCACTGCGTTGGGATATGCACTGCTACACTTGAAAACTCAAATCGTTGTTGGAATACATTCACTCTCAGACTAGGTATGGAGTTCAATTGAATTTTCCGAGCCCACCCAAATGGCGACCCCCTGATCAGGTTTCCACTGTATGGACAGCAAGAAGCTTGTTAGTTGCATCCCTTGTAGAGTGCATAGGGTCTATAGTTTGTAGAAAAATTAGCAGGTTATAGTCCGGAAAATACCGACATGAAAAATATGAAGCAAAGCTGGTTTTGGCAAGGTAATGTTATACCACAAAAATGGTATCCTATGACTAATTATTTTCATTATTTACTTTTTCTGTACTACTTATCCTCTCTACAACCAGCCGACACTGCATGTTTTTGGGGATGTGGGAGAAAACTGGAGTAGCCAGCGAAAACCCACATAAGCCGGGGTGACATGCAAACTCCACAAGAAAGTCTGGACCTGGGATCAAATCCTCGATCTCAGTACTGTGAGGCCGACGAGCTAACCACTCGCTCACTGTGCCCCTCATTATTTACGGTACTCGGACGTTTCGTCAAAAGACGTTTGGTCCCCGGACGTTTGGTCCCCGGACGTTTGGTCGACCGGACGTTTGGTAGAACGGACATTTGGTAGAACGGACGTTTGGTCGCCGGGTTGTTACTGTTGAAACCAGCTATCAAAATTATAATCATGAGAGAGAGAGAGCGTGAGTTTAACATCTAAATATCTAATATCAAAATATCAACAGTAAGCTGTCATAATTTGGTAGCGAGCGAACCCGGTGACCAAACGTCCGTTCTACCAAACGTCTGTTCTAACAAACGTCCGTTCTACCAAACGTCTGGTCGACCAAACGTCTGTTCTACCAAACGTCCAGTCGACCAAACGTCCGGGGACCAAATGTCTTTAGACGAAACGTCCGGTCACGATTATTTACTTATGCCTGAAAAACAAATATCCCTTTCTACAGGCAATTTCCGTTTCTTTTTTTTAATTTATTTGCGATCACTACCGAAATGAAGCCTTCTCGCCCACCCAGCCACCCCGAAATCAATCCCCGCACGTTTATGTCAGCGTTGGGGTATACTGGGTTGTCCATGCTCAGCCAGGCACCACAACGGGTCTCCAACGAGCACATGCTTGACTGCAGAGCTACCTGCAAGAAATTAAATTCTCCACTTGGCTGGTTTGGGTGACCGGTCCTGGTCTAGCAGCCACTTCCTTCATTATTCCCGAGCTGATAACTGACTGGACTGGATGTCTTGTCTGTTTAATGCCAGCTCAGCTGCTTCATGGGAGGAA
The DNA here is from genome assembly GCF_051989625.1 of Stigmatopora argus. Taxonomy (NCBI): domain Eukaryota; kingdom Metazoa; phylum Chordata; class Actinopteri; order Syngnathiformes; family Syngnathidae; genus Stigmatopora; species Stigmatopora argus. Next base: position 3,185,654 of record NC_135391.1, read on the forward strand.
CCGGCTTGTCACTCCTCACTGGAACACACACTGTTATATTACCATGGCATGGCCACTTCATTTATTTGACTTGGATTCCATACACGCGTCACGCGCCGCCTGTCCCCAAAAGACACTTGTAATTCACCGGCGCTCAACCTTGTGCATCTTTTGGCAAACTATTCAAAATAAGCTGTCAAGAATTTTCATTAAAATGTCATTTATATGTCACTCCGTTGGTTTCGATTGGAAACAATAAAGGTGACCTTAATTGTGCTTTTTTTGGGTGAGACACTCCAGCTGGTTAAATCCTCAAGGTTCACAGCTTTTTACAAGGTTTTATTATTGCGCTTTTATTGTGAACACACAAGAGGATGTGTCAATGGAGTGGAATGAAATTATCTGGATAAGGAAGGAAATGAAGTTTTTTTATAGTGGTTAAAAGGAAGGTTTTTAATGGATCTTTTATGGAAATTACAATTTTGACGATGGCCGTTCCATTTTTATTCTGCTGTGTTCGACTGTTTTTTGTTTGTTAAATATCCATAGGTCGATGACATAAGCCACTACCATTGAATCCATTTGTTTTTCAACAAATACATGTATACAAATAAATATAGCTCACCAGAACAAGTAATTAAAACAAAATTAGTTTAATCTAACCTTACTCTAAACTTAATTCTAGTTTTGTATTAAAGTTTGATACCTTTCTTCTCCCGGGTTGGCTCTATTTGCCCCGCCTCCACCCTGACTTTCACTATCGAGGGTTGTTTGCTTTTGTAGTACCTTCAAAATATTCCAAAAAGGATGCACACAAATATCCTCGCAATAGAATAACGCACGGCCACTTGCCAACGAGAAGTAATATATACACACTGACTAACGGGGGATAAAAACACTGAAAAAAATGCAATGCTCCGCCCAGTGCTCGTAGATATCTGTTATACACGAAAGAGATGCAGCAAAAAAGACAGTCCGCTAAAATCATAAACAGCCTCTCATGTCTTGGCCACCTGGCTTTCTCGTATCTTGAAATTTGTCTCGTATCTAGAGATAATTATTTGCTCATAATTTTACTCTTATTTCGAAATGCTCGTATGTCGGGGTGCTCGTAGTCGAGGTACCACTATTTACTATCCTCCGTCTTGTGTAGGTATTGAGTGTTTTGGTTGTTGTTGTTGTATTTGTACCCTTTTTTGTAGCATCTTGCTCAGGTTAGCTTCCCGTTGATACATTTTGTTACTTCCTTTGTGTTTTGATTTGAATAAATCTTGGTCCAAATTGTCTGCTTTGGGGTCCAAACGTACTTCAGATTTTTTTGTAGGTAGATTAGTTAAAAAGCCAAAGAAAACATTGTTAGTGACATGCTATGTATGGATGATTAATCTTTAAGAGTGATGAAATGTTGAATTTCATTCAAAACCGTCTTTGAGGGGAAGGTAACAAGCATTATTTTGAAAGCAAACCTTTGCAGGCCATTTAACAGCCGACGCCCACCCCTTTTGTGTAACCACAAAACCGATAGTATTGCGGAACAAAATGCGTTCCAATGTGACAATTAATTGCTTTTTGAGGTTGCTGTTGGTTGACTTCATAATTGGTATAATTTTTCAAATGTACATGAGTGTCATGCCATGATGGGCTTTAGCATCCCCGTAACGCAGTGGCCTGTACTTCAACCTTGAGATCAATAATGCATTAAACTCAAGAGCTTATTGAAATAATAAACGGGCCGGTGTAGTGGAGAGAAAAAAAAAGGCAAAGAAAGAAAAATGCACAGACAAAACGCTGTGATTCTGCGCCAGACGTCTTGTGAGAAATGCATTGTTTTCATGCCAGAGCTCCCCCCCAAAAAAAGGAACAATGAACATCTGAGTGATGTGAAAACGCTGGTACATGGCGAGCAGCGAAAAACAGCACCTGAGTCCAAATAAAGTGCGAAAGCAAAATCTGTGAGCACAAACGGCTCATTTTGTCTCATTTGGATCGCAGTCAGCAAGTTGATAAAAGTCGGCAAAAATCCGAGAGCGCTTTGTCTGGTTGTGGGGAGTCTGCGTAGAACATGTGGCAATCTGCGGTTCCCTGCTGCTATCTTTTGCTCTACGATCTTCATGTTTTGACAGTGTTTGAGAGAGGAACAGTCTGTGAGGTGTCAGGTGAAGACTATATGTGACAGATTTGGAGGGGAAATCAAGAGAAGACAAACAGGCAGCTAAATGCCTGGGAAATGCCTCAGCTCTCAGACAGAAGGCGATAAGTGCTGTTGACGTGGACATGACAAGCTAGCAACAGTAAACCTGGGGACACGCGTTCCCACCGGAGGCACGCCGGTGGACACAATTGTTAATGAATAAAGAATATGCTTAAGCAGCCGCAGGGATATGGATTGCATTCAAGAGAAGTTTTAAGGCTTACAAGCAGCGGTATCAAAGACCCTAAAGCAAGGGTGTCAGACTTGGGTTGGTTCGCGGGCCGCTTTAACGTCAACTTGATTTCACGTGGGTCGGACCATTTTAGATGTAATATTTAGATTTTTTTTTAATAAATGGATTAAAAGAACTGGATTAAAAACCCTGAATATTCTGTTTTTTTATAGATTTAAAACAATGTTTATTTTAGCTTTTTTTTTATATATTTTTAGATTTTAGAAAATATTTGAAAAAGATTTTTGAACGAAAAACACAGAACAAATGGATTAAAAAATTACAATTATTGATTTAAAAGGGGGAAAATCAGGAAATTTAATATACACCTATACTCTTCATTTTAATTTGATCCTAAAACTCAGTTCAGCTCAGTTTTAGCTCTTTTAAGATAGCACAATTCCTTATTATGTACAGTTGTATGCTTATCATTTTGTATTCTGATGTATGAAACAAGTTTTTCCCCTAGTGGTTGTTCTTGAATGCACTGTATAGTAAGAAAACAGGCATTATGTATAATATATACTGAATTATATAAGGCACATGTGTAAAAGTGGCGGCCCGGGGGCCAAATCTGGCCTGCCGCATCATTTTGTGTGGCCCGGGAAAGTAAATCATGAGTGCTGGCTTTCTGTTTTCGGATCAAATTAAAATGAAGAGTATTGATTTATATTAAATCTTCCTGATTCTCCCCCTTTAAATCAATGATTTTAATATTTAAATCATTTTTTTCTGTTTTTAGTTCAAAAAATCATTTTGTAAAATCTAAAAATATATTTTAAAAAAAGCTAAAATAAGCATTGTTTTAGATCTAAAAAAAACTGAATATTCAGGGATTTTAATCCAGTTCTTTTAATCCATTTATAAAAAATATATATAAATATTATATCTAAAATGGTCCGTCCCACGTGAAATCAAGTTGACGTTAAAGCGGCCCGCGAACCAACCCGGATCTGACACCCTTGACATAAGGTATACTTAATAAACCATGTATTTGGACATGCGACCCACTCCCCCACCGTGCCGTTTAATTTTCCAATGATCTGAAATATCCTCTGATTTCCGGAATTTACTGACGTGAAAATACATTCCCCAGAATGTAACGTCCAAAAAGGCATAACTCTCCCCTTAATGAATTGTTTATCCGGGAGAGCACGTGAAATCCAAATAGGGATAAAACATTTGAATTACTGAACGCAACTGTGGTGTCTGCCCTCCTGGACTGCTACATCATGAATATATATTGCATTATGAAGATGTGATGACATTTAGAGCAATCACATTTAGCCCTCCCTACTCGTGCCTGTGTTTCTGCTCTTTCACTAATGTATTTTGCAGCAAGGAATGCATCTTAAAAGATTCCGCCAGAAATGTCAGGCTAGGCCGGGTCCCTTCCCGTCTACGTTTTTTTAAAAACTCTCCAAACATCGACGATACATACCGCATCTGCATCCTAATTACTGCTAAGCCAAGTCGCCTCAGGTAGAATTGGAAGTCTACCCTTGACTTCAATTTTGTCAATAACACATTTAATTTTTTTTACATATCCGCGACGGTTTTACGCTCCTCTACGCTTGTTTCCAAGGCAGAAAAGCGAGAGCCGGAAAGGAGAGGCTTGACCAGTTGGGCGCTGTCTCCCACCTCATTACCAGATGCAAATGAAACGGGTACACATGTTTAATATTTAGTGGCAGCAGAAATGTCAGGCTGGCACAAGATGGAATTAAACAGCACTGTCAGCGCAAGTGAACTCAAGGCTTTCTCAGCTATTTCACTTCATATTGAGTTACTGTCACAATTTATTTTACAGCGGCGCCACGACTAGTGTGAAAATGTTCTGTGATGCCGTTAAGAAAGGAGAGGGAATCGAGGAAGAAGTGTGAAGGGTATTGCTCTGCCGAGGCTTTTTATTTGTTTCTTAGCTTTGTGACAGAGCTTTATTGTCTTATCGCAAAGCACCGCTATTAATCACCCTCTTTTTTTCACCCCCAATCATTTCTTTTAGCATTTTTCTTTACCTGATTCGGAGAATGCATTGTCGTGATTAAACACAAAAGGTGGAACTAACAAGATATGAGGGTGCGAGACGGTAAATCCAAAGTACAGTAGATACATTATGCACATTGGAGGGTTGAGCTATGCAGACCTCCCATGAGAAGGGTTTGGTTTTCCTAATCCTCGATGATCCAGACTCATATCAAATGTGTCAGACAGACCACACCATAAGGATGAAGGGTTTAAACCAATATGGATTTGCTTTCTGCTTTGAAAATAGTATTTTTGATAACTGTAAACCAGCTTTTTTTTCATCCCAAAGTGGGAAAACCGCATGTTGTCTTTTTTTTCCGTACCCCGATGAATATTATCACTGTCAGGGCTCAGGCAAGTTAATGTTTATTCTAATCTGCATGGCAGATAACACTGGGACCCCACGGGGACCTAATTAAAGATACTGTATGTATGCGGTTTATCTTCACAGTACTGGGAAATGTCTCCTCAATAGTTTATCCTCGAAAATGAGAATGGAAGGTTTTTGGGGGACATATTTAGTATTTTTAGTATGGGAAACAATTTTCACGACTATAAGGCACACTGCATTATAAGGCGCACCCTCAATGAATGACACATTTTTTTTTTTTCCATACATAAAGAACACTGGATTATAAGGCGCCCTGTCTATTTTGGAGAAAATTTAAGACTTAAGTACGCCTTAGGTATTTGTTTCCCATACATTACATCACAGATGTCAAAGTGCCGGCCCGGGGGCCAAATCTGTCCCGCTAAATCTTTTTGTGTGGCCCGAGAAAGTAAATCATGAGTTTCCATTTTAGGATCAAATTCAAATGATGATAGATGTACATTACATTTCCTGATTTTCCCCTTTTTAAAATCAATCATTGCAATTTTTTAATCCATTTTTTTTCTTTTGTGTTTTTAGTTCAAAAAGCATTTTGTGAAATCTAAAAATAAATAGATATTTTCTGTTTTATACTTTAATATTGAACATAAAAAAATGTTTCCATTTGAAATGAAAGATGATTATTTAGATCTATAAAAACGGACTATTTAGGGCTTTTAATCCAATTTTAAAAAATCTAAATATTAGATCTAAAATAGTCCGGCCCAAATGAAATGGCGTTGACATTAATGCGGCCCGCGAACCAACCCGCGTTTGACACCCTTGCATTACATGGTACATTTTACGCCGGATGTTTTGTATGTAGTCCAATTGTGATTAAACACGGTTAAAAGATCTAAAAGTTTGACTTTGACGTTATTTCAGGCAATTGAGCTCAATAGTTGCTTTGACAGAATGAGAAGAAAAAGAAACTTTTGCCGTGCTAGTCAATAAAGTCCCACTGACTTCTTAAAAAAAAGAAATAGAATAGAAGTGTTTCATTATTCCAAGGTGGAGGCTTGAAAATGGCATTTTAAATGTTCCCCCCACTGTTCAAGATCATGAAAACCTTTAATTTCATGCAAATGAACAGCTAGGAGCATGGAGCTTAATGTAAACGAATGCGTCTTTTGTTGAAGTGAACTGTGGAGAGCCAAGGAGAGAAAGAGAGCAGTTGGGAAGAAAATTCCCAAGGATTCTTTAATTGCTATCTGAAATTATGTAAATCCCTCTGCTAGGCTGAGTGCAATTATCCTGTGACTCTAGCTGCCAGCTTTACTAATGTCTAACAAAATATCGGCGGCTGACATTTAGACGTGGTAATGCAAATGAGAATTAATTTTTCTTCCAAGACAAAGGCCAGTGGAAAGATCACACCATTTCACACAATAAAGGCTGAAAAATTAGGCTTTGCAAAATGACGCCAAAAATGTCGATCTGGCGTTGAAGTCCATTTTATCAGCACCGTGTAGCGAATTCCATTTTTTTCCCCTTCCCCTTATTCCGCTTCTATTTTAATGTATTCCTTTGGCCACAGAGAGCTATTCTGCATGCAGGAGACATTCATTTGGAGTTGGAATTAATTGCGTCGGGCCTCGTTTTTAGCCATGATATGGGTAGCCCTTTTCACCCCGCCATTGTTGGAACACATTCCTCCCTTAAATCGGGATGTTAGACTGTTTGGGTCACACTTTTTTTATTTATCTCCCCTGGTACAGAGATGGATGTAGGCCAGCAACGGCAGCCTGGTGAGACTCCCCTGTGTTGAGCTCACAACACCTGTCCTACTGTGCGTCCCCCCCACCCCACCATCACCAAGCCCCTGCCCAATCTTTACCAGGCCAAGGAGGAGCACCATCTCTCTCCATAACACTTCCCCCAACTGATTGTCTCCTGGGACCAGGCAGCAAGATGAGGAGCAATGTTCTGGCTAGGTGTTAGAAGGAATTTGGCCATCTCAAGCTGCATTTCCTTATTGGGAAGCGAATTACAATCTGCTGACATGGAGGGAAAACTGGCTATTAATATTTTAGTAAGGCGACAGTGTTAGGTCCCCTCACCTATGGCATTTCTCCAATGTGTCAAAGAATCATGACATAAGTGCCTGTGCACAATACTGTCCTCTCTTACACAGTTAATATATAGGTGTGTATACGTGTATCAATATGTATTATTGTGTGTATGTACGTACGCACGTACGCGCGCACGTACGCACGCACGTACGCATGCACGTACGCACGCACGCACGTACGCACACACGCACACACGCACACACGCACGCACGCACGCACGTACACACACGCACGCACGTACGTACGTACGTACGTACGCACGTACGCACGCACGCACGTACGCACGCACACACGCACGTACGCACACACGCACGTACGCACACACGCACGTAGGCACACACGCACGCACGCACGCACGTACGCACGCACGCACGTACGCACACACGCACGTACGCACACACGCACGTACGCACACACGCACGTACGCACACGCACGTACGCACACGCACGTACGCACACACGCACGTAGGCACGCACGCACACACGCACGCGCGCACGTATGCACGCACGCACACACGCACGTACGCACACACGCGCACGTACGCACACACGCGCACGTACGCACACACGCGCACGTACGCACACACGCGCACGTACGCACACGCGCACGTACACACGTGTACGTACACACGTACGTACGCGTCGTACGTACGCGTGTACGTACGCGTGTGCGTACGTGCGCGTGTACGTACATGCGCGTGTTTGTGCGTGCGTGTGTGCGTACGTGCGTGTGCGTGCGTGCGTGCGTACGTGCGTGTGTGTGTGCGTGCGTGTGTACGTACGTACGTACACACGCGTACGTACGTACACACGCGTACGTACGTACACACGCGTACGTACGTACACACTCGTACGTACGTACACGCACGCACGTACGCACACGCACGCACGTACACACGCACGTACGCGCGTACGCACACACGCACGTACGCACACACATATATATATATATATATATATATATATATATATATATATATATATATATATATATATGTATATATATATATATATATATATATGTATATATGTGTGTATATATATATATATATATATATATATGTATATATGTGTGTATATATATATATATATATATATATATATATATATATATATATATATATATATGTATATATATATATATATATATATATATATATATATATATATATATATATATATATATATATGTATACATATATGTATATATATATATATATATATATATGTATATATATATGTATATGTATATATGTATATATATATGTATATGTATATGTATATATATATGTATATGTGTATATGTATGTGTATATATATGTATATGTGTATATGTATGTGTATATATATGTATATGTGTATATGTATGTGTATATATATGTATATGTGTATATGTATGTGTATATATATATATATATATGTATATGTGTATATGTGTGTATGTATATATGTATATGTGTATATATATATATATGTATATGTGTATATGTGTGTATGTATATATGTATATGTGTATATATGTATGTATGTATATATATATATATACATACATAGACATACACGCATACACATACACACACATACACACAACATTTTTAAACTTTTTGTCAAAAAACTAAAATCCTCTTGTCAAAATTTGTGATTTTGAAATTTGCTCCATGTTTCTCATCGTTTTTATCACAATCTGAATGAATCTTTTTTTCGAAAATGTATCCCCAAAACCACAAACTCTAAGACTAAATAGAATCGCTTAAAGTCACCATGCGTTTTTGAGCTGCTAGATGCAAGAATGCATTTGAAATTGCATTTAACCCCCGTTGCACCTTGACATCATCTTCCTCCTTCTCATCTGCAGTCTTGCAACCTCCATCCGCCGCCACCCATACATCCATCAGAACGCTGTCATGGAGGAAGAGCTTCGATACACCTTCCCGATGCGGCCATCAAGACCCTCTATCTAACACGAGCCGACACATCATAATAACAGTAAGAGGCCTTTCCTGTCCACTGTCATGCTTGGAGAGATTAGTTCCCCTCCACAAAACCCAGGTAATTTGCTTTTGCTCAAGCGCATTTGTCGGCGCTATTCTTTCAGGTTAACTAGTTCACAAGAGGAGATGAGACACTTGGGCTGGTGTTTGCACCGTTTATGACGTTATTCCTCTCAGCTACTTGAAATTCACACCTAAAAAGACATTTCCAGCATCCATATCGCAATAGTCTTTTAATGTTATTGTTCTCACTGCAAGACTATAAAACACAAAGCATAGTGGAACTTGTCTTTTTCCAAGCATGACTGACCAATCGGGTACGAGAAAGCGGTGCATACTTTTATTTACATAATGATTCTGTATTCTTAAATGATGTCATGTTGCAAAATATTTTTTTAGAGGGCAAATATTGGCAATCTGTTTCTGTAGGTGGCAGAAAAACAAAAACACCATTCACGCTCTGTTTTGTCGGGTATCAATGGATTTATTTATTTTTTATTAATTATCCAGGGAAGCTTTAAATCCCCCCAGCGCGTAAATGGCTTGTGCTCCGTCTTCTCACATTTGCAGCACGATCATATTTCATAAATGCTGCATTTGAATTTTTATGTACAGAGTATGCAATATTCATGATAAACTGAATATGTAAATAGGTAACCTTTATTTATGGGTCCCTGCCAGATTCATACTCTTAAGTATTTTTTGCCATCATAAGATGGATAGACAAAAAATGTTAGTTAGGGGAATACTACGCTGGCATTGGAATGATTGATAATTAGCCATTCAATACATATAAAAATATATATTGGCTGCAGGTCATAATTTTCTTTTCGGTACTGACAGCTTTACATCTATCATTTCTCTTTGTCATTGGAAATGATGATTTAAAAAAAAAAATGACAATGCTGCTTGACGAAAATTCCTAAAATTGCATTGACATAAAGTGGTCAAGTTTGAATGTTGCAGTCACATATTAAATCCTACTGCTGCATACTATTACTTGAATCCCAATGTCTGAAATAACCTGTCCCGTGGCAAAAAAAAAAGCTCTTACCCTGATGTTTGGAGGCCGCTTAACATGGCGGAGATGCTCCAAATGTGATTTTTAACCACTTATGGAAATCCATTGTTCCCTGAGCCAGCCTTTTCCACATGCAAAGCAATATTGTGCTGTATTTCTAAGAGGCCCAAGACCTCAATTACATCAAAGACACTTTGTGTCCTGCTGCTGAGCTGCCTGCAGAAGGCCTGATACAACCGTGTCAATGCTACCCCCTTGTGACCGCATTGCAGCAGATGAAATTTGATATCAAAATGCTTGTTAAAATACCCCCCCAAAAATGAAACCATCCACAAAATATTCTATGTTGCCCTATAGTTGAAAAATACTCATTAAATCCATGATTTGCATATAAATACTACTTACTATGCAGGATTGCCTATTTTGAATTAAAGAGCATGTTCATTTATTTCAATGCAATTTCACTTTTTGTAATAATTGGATACAATAACTTGTGTGGCAATCATTAAAAGAAAATGTGTTTGCAGGGTTGCCACGGTGACATGTAGACAGATGCATGACAACGATTTGAGAGGAATAGTTTTGTTTTTTTGTTTTTTTGCGAGGGCGCACTCGTTGCTTTCCCAATTCTGGCAAAAATATGTCAAGTCTTTTCAATGTTGAGATATGAAAAGAAATAATTAGACACAGATCTTTTACTTTGAAAGGACTCATGGCTCACTTGTCATTTCTGGCAAGAAACAAAAGGGAGGAAAAAGTTGGATTCTTTTAAGTATGGTTTGCCATGCACTGCCAGTTTTTGTTTACTTACGTATTGTTTGCCTCTAGAAACAATGCAAGGCTATGTAGTTATTTTTTTCTCATCGTTAAATGAGAATTAGTTTGATATTCATTTGAAATTTTGCACACAAAAATTAATAAGTAAAAGAAAATAAGGTTAGATGCAAAATGTAGCATCAACTCTATGACGAAGCTAGATGTCAAAGGTAATTCAGGTGATTTAAATATACTATTTATACATGTTAGGCTCTTTAACATATGTAATGTAATTAGAAAAAAAATAGCAAGTTGTAAATTAAAAACAAACAATCATAATCATAATCATCGGGACTATTTCAATCATGGAATCTTTAACCAACATGGACAATATAATTTAATTTCATTGACACACACATTAGCTCTGTTGATGGCTATAGAAATAGAGAAATCTGATTAAAATAGCATAAGGCATCAAAAAGATACCTTAAGAAAACTAAAGTAAAACATACTTAAACACACTTAAATAACTACTTCCAGAAAGATGAGGGCTTTATACTACATGTTATTATATAATTGACAATTTAAATAAGCAAAAATATGCCACCTGTAACCTGAGATCGCCTATCATTTTACTAAATTGCCATGAAATTAAAATCTAAATAGGATTAATTGATAACTGAGACATTAACGAATTAGATTTAGTTTTAAATGCTTTCCAAGATAGTATGTAAATCCGGAAGTGGTGTCACATAATCAGTTGTTAACCATAACTCAAGCTGCCTCTAGGAGGAAATATTCCGTGGCCGCACAGTGCTGACACCTGACACAAGGCTGCAGGTCAATCATAGACTTTATGCCCTCATATTGACACGTGGCATCGACTTTCTTTCACATAAATCAGTGGACCTCAACCATTCCATCCTGGGTGACTATCTCCATCCACCATTGCAACTTCTTCACAAGTTGATTTGTGCCTTGCTGCCAATCAGGACGCTCCAAAAGTGTAATTAATCCGAAATTTTCCATCCTGATTGTTTTCTTCTCTTGACTTTTTGTTTAGCAAAAGACTCTTAGTTAACATTGGACCTCATAAGATCTTATGAATGAATCCCAAAGTTGAGGTCCCTGGGGTGGTAGTTGGCACACAAACACGACTGACATATATATTAAGATTTATTTGTCTGCGACCACGCAATATAACTATTTTTCGCATTTCCATCTTCTCAACTGGCGTCCCAGTGGGAGTCGGCGGCTGAAAAATGTGGTGCTTTCAAGCTTCAGGGAATGGCCATGTGAGAAATGTTACGGGTAGGGGATAAAAATGGTATGCTAGTTTTGTACTATAAAAACAACAGAAGTATGTTTCCACATTTTAAAGGCCTCTAAAGAGTTTATGCTTTGCTTTGGAATGTGCTCGCAATTATCAGTCATCTCAAGAGAGATTCTGGACCGGTCGCGCAAACTCCTCGTCTGGCACTAAAACAAACCACAAGAATAGGATGTTAACATATACTATATCTATGCTTGCTAGAATAAATATATTTTTTACTAAATACGCAACAATCCCAAGGTTATGCCTGCCTCATTTCTTGAAAATACAGTTTGTTTTTACAAAACTGTCGTCATGAAGTTTATTCCTAATGGCCAGAATGCAATTTTACGATGGGATAGAGTGGTTAAAAGCAGTGTATTATGAATTGTATCCTTGTGTCAAAGTGCGACCAGAGTCATAATGCATTACTATAAAAGGGCTTATTCAATATCTGGATGGCTTTTATGAAATTGCAGTGGTGAAAAGGGGTCGACGTCTTACCATAAAAGTTCAAATAAACTATAGGTTTTTTTTTTTACTGAGGTGACAATCATTTCAAATTGAAATGTACTTTTAACTCTGTGCATGCATTGTTTGCATATTATGAATATTCACCTGTTGCATAACCCTTGCGATAACACAATCTTTTACGTAATCGCCGCTTCTAAGTGTACATTTTTACCTTAGCGTAACCCCAAAAGACAAACAAAATGGATGTTCTATGGGTTGCACCTCATTCATACTCTGTGTACATATGTAAATACTTAATGTTTCATTTTTACGACAAGGGCGCCGCAAAACCACGTTAGTGAGATGTGTCATCAAGTGCGTGCACGATTGCACTTTGCTCAATTTCCTATATGCAATCACATTCGTTTATTTAGTCAAAACAACGCCTTCAATGGCCAAAAACGAGTAAATAAAGAACTTTAAAATACCCCAAAACCAGCAGGAATCGACAAACAAATATGACGCATTGAGGAAATTCCCTCCAAATCAATAAGAAATGAACCAAAATTTAGCAGAAATGACTCCTAAGTTCCCTAAAATGACAGAAGTGACGCAAAATGAACTGCTATTGACAATGATAGATTCCAGTGTTGGTCCGTGCATTTTCTAGTAGCGCCTTCAGCGCAATCATCAATAATAACCTCATACAATTGAAATATTATTTAGGAATATAGCCATTTTTTACTCACCAAAAATCCTTTTTAACTGTACACAATATCCATCCTCCTTTCTTCCTTCCTTCTTTTCTATCGCCATCGAAGCTAATGCTGAAAGTCGAGCTGTCCTGTCGTATTTCTGGCATATGTTTTTATTCGATTTAGTGCTGAAAATGTTTGTTTGTGACAGGCTTGCTTGCTTTGGAGTTGTCCGACCTTTCTTAATGATGTCCAGCTTTTTTTTTCTTCAAAAGTCTGTCTTGAAAATGGCTTTAAATCAACACAACAATATATTTGCTTATGCAGCTCGCTACAGATACAGCTTGCTAGCTCTGGCTAGTCCACTCTATCACTAGCCAATCATAGTTGGTGAAGGCGATGACATATCCCTACACCTGCGACAAGGCAATGACGTATCCCTATGCCTGCGAGAAGACCTCGGTGTCACCAAATCAAATTCTGATTGGTTAAAGCAACAGTCTTATCAACGCTTGTTTAATGCAGCAGAGCCTGCAGAACTGATTGTGAAGGCCTTGAGGCAGATTTCTGACCCTGGCAACAAATAATGGCTGAAATGTGATTGGTTAAATGCTTCAATATGAAAACACACGTCTGGAAGCAGTGCAACCAGGGGGAAAAGCAATGAAAGGAAGCTAACAGACAATTTGGAATTATTTTATAAGTATTCATGGACAAAATATAATTAACATCAGTTTGTGATTCAGACATTTCTTAGGCCAGCAGAGATGGCCTTGAAGGCCCTGACGGCACACCACTGATAGATTCCCAATTCACTTAAATTGGCTGTGTATGCTCATCTTTCAGTGCCCCTCCCTGTCAAAACGGATTGGACATCTAACACCATCAACGTAGGCCAGTAAATTAACATTTTGGGCAAAAATAATCTGGTCCGGCCCACATAGTTGTCATAAATTTGGCCCGCCAACTAAATTGAGTTTAACACCCCTCTTCTACATCATGATGGTGTTAGTACATATATTTTAAAATCACCCACATTCAAAAGGAGCACAGGTGATCTCATTATGATAATATCACTTGCGGTAAATGTATGTAGCATCACATCTCTTCATTAATTACAGATGCTATCCAACCTCAGTGAACATGCAGGCAGCAGCTGTCTCTGTATATCTGCGATATTGGTTTCTCCCACTTTCTGTAATTAGCAATGATCAAGAGGAATTATAAACGGTGGTTAGCAGCACCGGACTCCTCAATGACCCTGATAGATGGTCAATTATAGTGATCAGGTCGTGCCGTTTATTGGATTTAAAGTGGCAGTGATGGGCCCTTTTGGCATTGTGTGGCTAATTACACATTTCTACATGATTTAAGATGACAGCCAACCCTGAAAAAGACTTAACTAAAATTTAATCATTGTGTATGTTAGGTTCATCCAATTGTATGTTTATTCCTTAGGTTTTTCCAATTCAGCTTTCAATAAAAAGGCATCTGTAGTCACATCCCATTTAATTCTTGCAAGAGAGAATACATCCGGCAGCTCGCCCCACCCAAGATTATTCTAAAGAGCGGCATTATGTCCTGCCTATTTAAGGCTTCAAATCAAAACAATTACAAGGTTATCGATTCCATTTGCGTAAGCAAGAAACAAAACAATTCCATTTGCGTAAGCAAGAAACAAAACAATTCCATAATCAAGCAACCCAAGCGTCAACCTAGCGTCACAAATTAAAACAATATGCTTGATAGCCATCCGCTGACCCAACAACAATTTAAGCGTCCTTCACCGATCTTCATTGTGAACTCGCATCTGGGGAAGAGGTCGACGCGTATCTTCCAGTAATCAGTCCTCGGAGCAAGAACTCAGTGGATTGTTTTATGTCCTTTGCTTCTGTATCTCTCGCTGGGACCAGCTGTCGACCTTGGCGTAAGCGTTTGTCTTCGTTGGAGGCGATCAACACATTTTAATATAGTTACACATTTAGGATGAGCATTACTATTCCTAATAAGCTTTATATTCATTGCAAA
This sequence comes from Stigmatopora argus, assembly GCF_051989625.1. NCBI lineage: Eukaryota > Metazoa > Chordata > Actinopteri > Syngnathiformes > Syngnathidae > Stigmatopora > Stigmatopora argus. Next base: position 3,200,782 of record NC_135391.1, read on the forward strand.
CACATTTATAATAATGAATATCCCCAACATTCCCCCCTATATTATAAATTTGCACATGATCTCCTTAATAAAACTTCCTTTCAGCTTTATTCCATTAATTCCAAATGAACATATAGTAACATCCCAGAATTAACCCAACAGTGTATTTATGCAAGTGTTGTCAAAGGGTGGCCCTAAGTGGGAAAGAAATAGTGCACATCTATATTAGCCAATCACTAAAAGACATGTATTGCTCAGATTGCCTTCCATTAAACATGTTGTATATATTATATATCAAAAAAGTATTTAAGTCTAAGCATTTTCAGGAGATATCACAACATATTTTTATCTTAGAAACCCAAAGATTAGTATTCTAGCACGTCCGTGTATTTTGTAGCAATGAAAAACATAGAAAAAAAATCTTGACGTTCTTAATTAACCCAAAGGCGAATAACAAACCAATTAATTTGGCAATAACATTTCCCCTGCCTAACTCCTCAAATGATCCTCCTGCTTCGGCAACACGAAGATTTTCAAATCCAAAACCTGCTGCCCATCCGAACTTGTAAACAAGGGAATACATCATTGGCTTGTTTCTGTTCTTATTCCTCATGGCAGAAAAGGTCAGGGTCTGAGGATTATACCACAAGCCCAAATGAAACTCAATAAAAAGCAAGCAATGAAAGCCATATCATCCATATTTTAAACCGTTTGCACAAAGCCGAGGGAGGCTTCCATGAGGGTGCCAATTATTTCACTCCTCAGCATTTGCCCGAACCACCTCGGGTGTACAATCACATATTCCATAGAGTTTGTATCCATACAAGAGCATCAAATAGGATGTTCTGCTATCTTTCCCAATAACTTTATATTTAAATCTGGTGGGCAGGAAGGGACAGATTTATTAGGATTTAAATGCAGATGTTTTTTAAGGATGTGTGTGTGTGTGCACTTGTTTTCTGTCTGGGTTTGTTTTCCCTCTGTGGACTCATTAAAGTCAGTGCAGCACAGTCTGTGCGCTATAATCCTGATGTATTATTAATCATGTCCTGCCATGCAACTCTCCAAAAAATGTACATTTTAGATTTGGGAAAATACGCACAATTTGAATCGGAGTCGAAGCCAGCATGACAGTAGGCTTGTTTTTTTTATTTTTTGTTTTTTTTTATTTTCTTACATGATCCCGAGTGAGTAAACAACACGTTGGTCGTGGTTGGACATCCATTAGTAATGTCTTGGTTTCTGTCTTGGCAACATACAACTGTGCAGCATGAGTTTCAGCATCTTCTGCTCTTGAAAGATCATCATGATATTCACTTGATGACCAAAAAAACAAATGAACACAAACAAACTAACAAAAACAAATTCTGCTTCTGTTTTTTTTGTAGCTCTTTATTTAAGTTGCACACCAACACAGTTAGAGTCCATGTATACGAACTTCTATTTATCGTAACACTGACTTTTATTAGTGTTTGTGTTTGTATTTTATATATATATATATATATATATATATATCGATATATATATATATATATATATAGAGAGAGAGATATATATATATATATATATATATATATATATATATATATGTGTATATATGTATATAGATATAGATCCATATCTATATATCTATAGATATCGATATATATCTAGAGATATCGATATATATATCTCTATAGAATAGATATATCGATATCTCTAGATATATATCGATATCTCTAGATATATATCGATATCTCTAGATATATATCGATATCTCTAGATATATATCTATATCAGAATGCATATTCACATTCATATACACAGCCACCCACACAAGTCCAAATATATTAGTGGCGTCCACCTGAAATCATCATGTCCACATTTTGTTCTCCGGCTCATGACATTTTCCCTTCATTTTATTGGAGCTTGGCTTGGGTAAAATGATAATCCGAGTCTCGTCCACTGACAGACTGCAACATGATTCACTTGGACAGTGACTGACTGCACATCCAATTTGTTTCAACTCCAGAGCAGAGGCTTATTATCTGAAATGCATGAGATGTCTGCGCATGAGAGGCGTGATCAGTTGGGGCGTGCGCCAGGGCTGCTGGGAAAGTAATCAATAAGAGATTGTCTCTCGTAGTTTAGGCCGACACACTATATGACAGAGCTGAAAATTAAACAGGCCTATCGTATTAATAATCATGGAAATACAGAGTTACGGAGGAGGAAGAGCCAGTAGTAAAACTTCAAATAAGTACTGTATCCAGTTTGAGGCAAGTTGGGGAATGAATAAATAAATAACAGGGATCCATAGTTATGTGCTGGGCCAATCACTGGATCATATTAAACTGATAACTCTTCACACTTTATTTATTTGCAGAATTTGACGAATAGTAAGTGTGATTAGACTCATTTTGTAGGTAAAAATAGGACAGTAAATGGCATTCAGCACTTTTTTTTACTGTATCATTAAGTTTTCTGCACTGGAGCATGACCTCGTCCAACCAACTACAATGGGAATATTCACTCCTAGATGTATACTGTATGGCACTAAAAAATGCATAGCCATGTAAAAAAAACAAGCATCACATGTTTTGGTTTCATAAAATCACTTAAAGAACCCTTTGAACAGAGCAAACACGGTTAATCCTGTAACATTTTGCTCATTAACTGTCCGTAATTCACCGTACAACTAAAAAGTCTCATAATATTGTTTGTGCCTATTTGCATGTTTGTGTCTTTAACATCAGGAGACAAACGTGACAAATGCACGGCAACGTATGTTGCAAAGAATAAAGTGAGTCCATATTGGACACACTTCCCAGAGCACGGAAGTATGAAAGCGAGGACAACATCTTGTATCATTTATCTTCCTTAAATGTTGAAGCTGTGACAAAGTGGATGGATAAATTATGATAAATGATAAGACATATTTAGTCAATATCGCAGTTCTCTTTCATCACTTTGCCGTTTGTTGGCTCACAATGTGAAACTGGAATGACACCCACTCATTTAAATAACACTTGCAAGGCCAGATTGTCATCAAATTGAACCAGGCATCGCACATTTTAATATCAATATCTCCCTCCCTGAGATAAATGCTCGGAATGCTGTTTTGTGATTGCATGTCTTATTTACATGGTGTGAAAAAGGTGCCATATTATAATCCATTTCGCCTTATAAATGGATCAATATTGGACAGTAGTGTCACGTTTTGTTGGGGGTTTTGGGTGAATGTGTGTGGGTTTTTTCCTTGTGTTTGCTGTTCAGGTGATTGTGTACTTTTCGCCTCTTGTGTCCCTCCGGCCTCCCCTTACCTTATGTGGCCCGGTGTGTGTGCTTGGTAATCAGCCCTTGTGTGTGTATTTAAACCTGTGTGTATGACATGTCTGGTGTTTGAGTACTACCAAGTGTTTAGTTTGGTCTTCTTCACTTAAGTCATGTTTTTGCGTCTCCCCCAGTTTAGTTGCCATTTTGGTCCCTGTGTTTATTGTTTTTGTAGGAGTATTTTTGTATTAAAATCCTAAATTGTGAAGGTAAATAAGGTGAAGATAAATAATAAATGGGCTCAGCAATAGGATAAGGTTTATCATTCGAACATTGTTACATCAAACATGTATTTTGCGTGTAATCAATTATATTTAAGTTGAACATGATTTTGCAAATTATCGCATGATGTTTTTATGTTTTAATACGTCCCAATTTCAGTACTATATTGTTCAGGAAAGGCGAAGGCGGGTATCATCTGTAACAGAAACTCAAATGCCTGTTATAGTAAGTCAAATGGAGGAACTTTTTGTAAGAGAGACAGTTTACATCCAACACATTGTTGTATCAATATGATATTAAAGAGCTGTGCCACTTTCTAGTAGTATGACGAAGTGCTCTAAGCTGGCAACGGGCTGACTAAGATGTGTGTCAGTGAGTGCAGCTCTGGGAGCTGAAAAACATGACAGTAGGATGAGTGAAAAGTAGCTAGCAATACAAGACGACAAGGCCTCCAAGGGAAGGCAGTGATAGTACCTCATAATGTTCAACGTCTTGTCGCTCTCACACACTTTAATCCAACAATGGAAGAAAGATCGTTGCATTTTGTTCTTCGACAACTAATTTCATGACAGCAATGTGACGGAGGGGTGCTGTAGTAGTCAGAATGAAATGAAACAGCATGAAAATATCACACAATATTTGCCATTAGTCAGAACGCCAGAGCGACAGGTAAGTGACTAAATAAACAATCCACCTGAACATCTCTGAGCGAAGTAACAAACAGAATTTGGAAACTCGGAATGAACTGAAATGTGTGTGTGTGTCCCGAAATATTTACATTTTTGTCCATTTGAAACACCGTCGGTAAAGTTGCTATTGATCTGATGGAAGCCAAGTTGGCACACACATCTGGCGCTGGGTACTTAGTGCAATTATTTATGATTTCCTCCAAGATTTAAAAGCTCTTGCCCGGCCTTGTAATGCAGTAACTGATTGCACTGCTAATGTAATTAAAGGCAGATTATGATGTCCACGTGGCACACCAGATGGTGGCATTCACAGCAATGGGGGAAGGCACAACTGGCACACCACTGCACACAAGCAGTGAGGCGCAGTCAGTCGGAGCAGTCCAGACTCCCCACCAGACGGAAAGAAGTATGCGTGTGTCGGTGTGTTGGAGAATACGCGTGTTGTGGTGTGCGTGTAATGTGATTAAATGATGGACTGTGTATGAGAAGTGGATATGATTAGGAAAAAAATGAAATATTAGGCAGGATTAGTCTTTTCTAATTGCATGTAGGCGGCACGGTGGAGGAGTGGTTTGTGCGTTAACCTCACAGTTCGAAGATTGAGGGTTTTATCTGGGGTTCAGACCTTGCTGGGTGGAGTTTGCATGTTCTCCCAGGGCTTGCGTGGGTTTTTTAATGGGTACTACGCTGATTTCTTCCCACATCCCAAAAACATGAATGCTAGGCTAGGCTAGCTGGTTGAAGACTCTAAATTGCTGCCAGGTATGAGTGTGTGCGTAAATGGTTGTTTGCCTCCTCGTGGTCTGCAATTGGCTGGCTACCGATTCAGGGTGTCCCCCACTGTTGCCTGGGATAGGCTCCAGCACCCTTGTAACCTTTGTGAGGATAAGCAGGAGGGAAAATGAATGAATAACTGCATTTAAATCAAGGGTGTCAGATTCGGGTTGGTTCGCGGGCCGCTTTTTCGTCAACCTGATTTCACGTGGGCCAGACCATTTTAGATATAATATTTAGATTTTTTTAAATAAATGAATTAAAAGAACTGGATTAAAATCCCTGAATATTCAGTCTTTTTATAGATCTAAAGCAATGTTTATTTTAGCTTTTTATTATATATTTTTAGATTTTACAAAAGGATTTTTGAACTAAAAACATGATTAAAAAAATTACAATTATTGATTTAAAGGGGGAAAATCAGAAAATTTAATATACATCTATACTCTTCATTTTAATTTGATCCTAAAACAGAAAGTCGGCACTCATGATTTATCTTCCCGGGCCACACAAAATGATGGGGCGGGCCAGGTTTGGCCCCCGGGCCGCCACTTTGACACATGTGATGTAAATGCTTCAAATTGTACAACAGGAGTTTCCAAACTTTTTCTCTGCGGAACAACTTAAAATATTTTCACTAAACAGGTCATTGGAATTGGTTTAAAAAAAAAGATCGGTCTTTAAAAGCCAAAATGTCACTAATCCATGTAATATTTCTATTTAAATTCTAAAACCGATTTTTACCATTTATAAATAACTGCATTTGTGCGAATCAGTTGTCAATGAAAACCAAATCCCAGTAAGAAAACCACCAGCCCATTCTTCCCAGCATATTCCTCAGCAAAGTGTACAAACCAAAGGTCAAAAACGAGACCAGAGTGACCTTTAATTAGAGCAAAACATGATATTATAACGCCTTGCAAGGTTCTATCCTATGGGGGCACTAGGGGAAGGCTTTTTTTAAACATGTTATTATAAGCTATTCAGGAGACACGAGGGTTTATATGCGTAGACAGAAAAGAGAAGAGGAGGAAGCGAGGGTCATATCTGAAATGAGCCCTCCACATTTCTACACAGTCCATAATGGGTTCATACAGGTGACAGGGACATTGGGGGGCTTAGTAGATTTCCCAAGTTGATATAAGGATATTATTACTCCAAAGGTGGCAACACAGAAATCTCCATCTTCAATTCCCAAAATGAATGTCAGCAAATTACCAAACACAGCAATTGACCTTTAAGCATGAAAAGTTTGAAATTCATTTTTGGTGCAGAGTCATTCATTAAGGCTGGCGAAGGGTCATCTGTTCTTTCTTAGGCAAAATATAGAAGATGTAGATATGTTTAACCTTTTAGGCGGAGTAGAATTTTTCGGGTTTTGGATCAGTGTTATTTTTAAAGAAGGTATTCAGTTCAAAAGGCGGGATTAAAAAAAATTTGGGAGTCGTTTGGAATGAGAGGACTGTTAGGTTCATTAATAAATATACTTTAATATAAGGTAGACATCGGAACGCATATCCAGCTATTCTTGCAAGAAGAGAATCCATCCTGACTCGTCCTCGTCACAGATGATTCTAAAGAACCGAAACCCTCTCCTGCCCATTTAGTTGCATTAGTCAAAACAATTAAGGTTATCTACTCAAAACAATTGTGTAAGAGGTAACCCGAGCAATCAATTAAGGTCGGAAATAAAAAAACAACTGCATAAGAATTAAAACAAGCAAGCTTCCATCAGCAAAACAATTGCATATCAGGTAAACCGAGTAACACTATTTTAAAACAATTGCGAGTATTTTCGGAGGTTGATTTGATATCGCCATCTTCTTCGAGATCCAAGTCAAAACAATTAAGAGTCCTTCCCGGATCTTCATTGTGAACTTGCGACTGGGTCAGAAGTCGAGGTTTCAAAACAATTTTGATAAGTCAAACTTGATAGAGACCTTTCAGGGTTAAAACCAATCGACAGTCCTCGGAGCCATCTGCAGAGGGGAGTGACCTTCCTTTTTGTTCCGGTGAACATTAAAATAAGCGTTTGTCATTGCAAGCACATATGCATATAATTATTAATATTTCACATATACCTATAATGATTAATATTCCACATATAATGATTAATATTTCAAGCACATTTATAATAGTACCCAAAATAACTCTAACAAGGACAATAAGTGGAAATGTAGCCAGCTATTGTTTATTTACACCAAAACTCATAAGATATAAAAAGTATTGTCCTGGCATTTTAGCCAATGGAGTTTAACCAAAAATGTCATTGATGGGCATTCATTTTTAAAAAATATTGACGATTATTCTATGTAACTTGAAACTACAGGTAGATGTCTAATGTTGCCGAATGCACATAGTGCACAATACTTGAAAGAAAAGGAAATAAAAGGTCTCACCTTGTAAATTACAAGATGCAATGCTGTGAATCCATTGATTAACACCTTCTCCTCACAGAACATGGCTCCATTTATAGTCTATTTTATCACCAATTCTATAAGTTTACCAGGTGTAACTTTTCTCAGCATGTTTTGTATACCTCGACCTCGAACACAGTGATTACAACTTTGCCACGAAAGTTTCGAAACAGTAGACCAGATTGACAAAGGATGGCAATACGTTAATGAAAATGCGTTGTTTGAGAAGAGTGGTGAGATGTTGATAATCAAGGAGGGTGTTAATGAGCTAAAAATTAATATCGTCCTAAACTTCAGGCCTTTTTCTCTTTATTTATTGAACAGACAACAATTCCGCCTATGCTTCAACATACAAAATACAGTACTATACAATCATTTTGTGGAATAAAAAGAGAATAGAAAAACAGACGGGCATTTTTTAGACTAAGAAATACAATTAATGCATAGCTTGGTAAAAAATATATCATGTGAGGAAATTGCATGCTCTCCCCATGCCTCTGTGGGTTTTCTGTGGGTACTCTGATTTCCTACAACATCCTTTCAAAAACGTGCATGCTAGGCTGTTTCTAAACTTGGACCATGATTCGTTGTTCGTTTCTGCGTGCCTTGCGATTGGCTGGCAGCCAATTTTCGGTGTTGCTCAGAGTTGGCAAGGTTAGGCTCCAGCACCACCGCAACCCTGGTAAGGATAAGCGGTAGGAACTGAATATTCGTTGCTCCACATACGTCTTCTAATTCTGCTCTGAGGTCAAGTCCAAATCCAAGATTCTGAGCCTCAGTCTCAAATTCATGTTCCAAAGAGATCTATCTTTCAATTAGCCAATTCTCCATCCTGCTTCATTTGAATAACTGCAGCAATCTACCATTTGTTAAGGGACAGCTGTTTCTGGAGTGAATCATTTAATTTGATCAACGTAATTGGGATAGATTCTGTAAACATCAAGATTGAACGCACTAACTTTACCAGTTAGTGCAACAATGCTTTCCAGCTAATTGAATCAAGTTGCATCAGAAACCTTAGCAAAGCCACTTACCCTGTAAAAAAAAGCTGGCATACGCATTAGGCCAAAATTCCCTCAGACAGGGATAGATAGCAATTGATTGGGACTTCCTTGAAAATATGGGATTGCTCTGTCTCATTTGGGACTTGTTGAAGTAATTGGGTGCTCTCCCAATGTGGTTTTTGCTCCAACTTGTCATTTGATCTTCAGTTAGAAAGACGCTTTTTCTTTTACATCCCAATAAGCCTGATTGAGAAGTCAATACCTGGAAGTCTGGACCTTTCAGCCAGGAAGAGCTTTGCGTAATAAGGTTTAATGATGCAAACCTCAACTGTTTCTTTTTGTGCTTAACCTTACTTTTTGTAAAGTACAGACGCTCCCCTACTTACGAACGAGTTAGGTTCCGAGCGATTGTTCATAAGTTGAATTTGTTCGTAAGTTGCTCAGATGCGGTAGCACTGTATGGCATCATTCAATTGATTTGGAAACTTTGTGCAACGTTCAATATTTGGGTCCTGCTGCTCGATCTTTATGTTTATAAATGATACTGACGGTCGAAAGATTCAAGTTGTGTACACGTGCAACGCTCACCACTTTCTGACGCGCATCAAGCTTCGTTATTATTGCCACTCATTTCAAATGAAATGGCTTGCCTCTTCCTTGCACCTCCCTCAATAGAAGCCTTTCGCTTTTCACCAACCATATTCAATAATGGATGCACGAGATATTTAATGATTAAAATGAAAAAGTTTCTTTGCGCACTGGAGATACGTTCACGCACTTCCGCATTGCAACGAACTGGGCAGAGGAAGGTGGATGCTAGGTGAGCTGAGCTCTCACAGCGCCAGGCGTCGGTATTAGCGGCGGAAAGAAGCACTACTTGGAAAAAGGTGCGCAATACAAAATCGAACTTACGAACATTTTTCGACATAAACGCAATTTGCAGACATGTTCGTATGTACCGTTGTTCGTAACTCGAATGTTCGTAAGTAGGGGAGCGTCTGTATTTTAAATATTTCAGATGGAGGAAATCATAGGCAAGGCGTATATTTGGTGGGAAAAGGCGAATTTGGTCCGATTTGTCAGTCATTTCGATTCCAGATGACTACTATGTCATATGTAATTGTTGCTATTTCTGTTGGTATGAAGAAATATGGATTAGTAGGCATGTGGGTGCCTTGCAGTTCATGGGTGTGGGTTTGAATCGGTCTTAGGGGTTGGTAAAGTTTATTGTTTGAAGTTGTCTTACCAAAATTCTCCAATGATTGGCTGTTATTGATCAACTGCCAACACGATTGAAAATGTTTAGGCATAAAGTAACTCATTTAGGAAATGGGGGCGTGTGCAAAAATTGAAGCCAATTTGATGGCAAAAGGTTTGGACGTCGATCATGTTACGTTAATGTACACAGATAACTTAAATGAAAAAGTAGTCAATGCAAAGTCAGCAAACTAATATTGAATACAAACAATCTACTCAAGTACTTGATATATTAGTTTCAACAATTCATACGCTGAAAAGGAAGACGTCGAGTAATATAATGATCTATTAGGCTTATTTTAAAGGCACAACTTCTTTCCACTGTTACCTTCGTCTTTTACAGCAAATCAAAGGGCTTATTAGCACGTTTGCTCTGTGATGCTGTGCATTCTCATCTCCGAACTCGAGCAGATCGTTCCAAGGCGAGAGCATGAGCCCACATCAAACACTGTTCCACTGGGATCTTCAGCTTTGCTCAAGTTGGAGCAGCCACCCAACATCAAACGCCAAGCGTACACTCGGGCGTCGTACTGCGTACTTGACTCCGTGCAATGGTTGCCGTTGAGCTTTTCAAATTCACAAGCGTTTGACTTGTTACTCACATCAAGTCATTACAAAAATTTGCATTTAATTGATGATACCTAATATTGGTGGCAAACTTACTGGGACATTTGGGATATGTTGACTTAGGTTCAATTTTTAAGAAGAAATATGTGCTTGAAAACATTTTTGGTATGCAGTATTAAAAAGTGCTTCTTTATTAATTCTGGGGTAAAACTGACTAAATGCTTAAAAACTGTAAAGTATGGTATTTTGTTTTACGTAACTCCATTTATGTTAAAAAAATGAAATCACGATGTGATCAATTGAGATGTTATTGCTAATGTTTGTGCCTTTTTTGCTCATGACATGTTCTCTTTATTCTAAAACAAAATGACTTTTATATATATATATATATATATATATATATACATACACACGTATATATACATACACATATATATATATATACATATACACACATATATACATACACATATATATATATATATATATATATATATATATATATATATATATATATATATATATATATATATATATATACACATATATATATACACATACACACATACAAATATTGAACATATACACACAAATATTATATTGAACATATGCACATACAAATATTAAACATATACACATACACATACAAATATTGACCATATACACATATTGAACATATCCACATACAAATATTGAACATATATACATAATGAACATACCCACATACAAATATTGAACATATACACATACACATATACAAATATTTAACATATACACATACAAATATTGAACATACATTCAGAAAAAAAATGGACATCCCTGCACTTCACCTTTTGTAACCCTATTAACCCATTTTTATATCAAAATTAAGACTGCTCTCAACTCGAGTATTTCGCAAGACTTTAATGCCATAGTTATTTTTCCACTCTGTTTCCTCTATGTTTCCCCTGGGCGAATTTTATCCCCCAAGTATTGTTTTATATACATCTGCGCTTTTCAACACTGTCTAAGTCACTCCCCTGAGATCCTTTAATGAGAAAATTGGGCACCTGTTTATACATTTTTTGCCATTTTTTTGGTTAAACGGGGCAGTCGAACACCTAATACTTCACCGACTACAACGAGCAGCCGGGAAAAAAAAAGCGTTGGGGGAACTACTCGGCATTGTTTGTGCCACATCCAAGCAGTTGGCCTTTCACATTCAAGCTGCGTTGTTCCGCCTGTGGCAGCGTGATGCCTGAGGTGCCGTCCTAAGAGGAGCGTGCCCTCATTACTCTTCAACTTGACTTTGGGTTTCACCAAACTAGACCTTTGCTTATGCTGACAGAATGCTGTGACTACTGACCTGGAAAAAGTGGCCGAGACGGCTTGTCTTGTATAGAAGAGGAAGGCTGGGTTGATGTATTGGCTCCTTCTGGGACTTTTAGTTGAAGTGCCGTTGGTGACGCCCAACCAGAGAAGAGCTCACGGCTCATCTGAAGCTCGCTCTGTCTTTCTCACCTCGCTATCTCTACTCCCCCCTACATCAAATCACCCCCCTTTTCCTCTCTCATCCCATCTTGTCTGCGGTGGTTTTGCATGAATCTCCTTGCGCCATGCTGCCCCCCAACCCCCCCAGTCACTGGGGTCATTCATCATTATTGTCAAGGGAGGGTAATGCAAGTGGGTGGGTGCAGAGATCTATGACTTCTTCATTTGAATGAACCTCATTAGATTGACTTTTCTTGGTAAAGGATCCTTTTAGAAAATAATCCTGGCAGTTATTTAGGTGATTCTCACATTGTAGTCAATGGAACATGACGCCTCAAGCATTTGCGCATTTGCTTCAAAGATGGAAGAGTCGGCAGGTCGTGCTTAACTCTGGGATGTTGTTTAGCGCCTTGGCTGAGCCGATGCTGTCAATACGATGTCGTTTATAACTCTTACGGCAGGCGTCAATCTTTTATAACTACGAATGAGCCTATTAAACCAGGGCGAGGTGCTCCTTTATTGGGGTGTAGCCTCATTCCCGAACGCTCGTTAAATTCCATCGCATCCTGGGCGGAATATTTGTCTCGTTAAATACCGAGATGAACCCCAATGGCTGACGAACCGATGCTACATTAGAAAATTTTCAACGTACATATACAGTGTAGATAACCCGTATTTTGCCATGGAAGCAGGCGTGATATGGTTCCCTTATTAGTGTGGATTGTTGTCAGGGCATCTTTAATCAGCCTTCTCCCAAGGGGGGATATTTTTAGCCAGCTTTTTGGGGGCTAAGACTTCTTTACCCATCGAGCGCTCTAATGAGATGGAGCGCCGGAGCAGGGAAGCATTAATTAAGGAGAATATGCAAGGAAGAGACAATGGAAACATGCTCATGGCATACATACATTAACTTTATCCCACCTCTTGAATTTATTTTCCCTTCCCTTGTTGGATTTTTTTTTTTCCGATGTAGGTAGCACAAACAACAGATGGCTCTGATGCCGACCCGTGGAAGGACGGCCTATTCAAATCCAAGGTCACTCGCTACCTCTGTTTCGCCAAAAATTAAAAAAAATGGGAAACAAACAAACATAAACAGTGTTGGAATGTAAAGTATTGGTTTCAGTGAGGGTGGTAGAGAAAACTGCGGCATAGTTTGATCAGTTTGTTGCTTTAGGAAAGTTCTGGAGAGAAAATTGTTAGGACATGCTTTGCACTTTGATTAAGTCTATTTTTGAAAGAATGATGGTAAGAGTGGGGTTTCCATTTTGGGATAATTTAATAGATTTGCGTGCTTTAAAGCAAGGGTGTCAGATTCGGGTTGGTTCGCAGGCCACATTAACGTCAACTCGATTTTATGTGGGCTGGGCCATTTTAGATATACTATTTAGATTTTTTTTAATAAATGGATTAAAAGAACTGGATTAAAAGCCCTGAATATTCAGTTTTTTTATAGATCTAAAACAATTTTAATTTTAGCTTTTTTAAATATATTTTTAGATTTTACAAAATGATTTTGGAACTAAAAATACAAAAAAATGATTGAAAAATTACAATTATTGATTTAACAGGGGGAAAATCAGGAAATTTAATATAGATCTATACTCTTCATTTTAATTTGACCCTAAAACAGAAAGTCGGCACTTATGATTTACTTTCTCGGGCCGCACAAAATGATGCGTCGGGCCAGATTTGGCCCCCGGGCCGCCACTTTGACACCTGTGCTTTAAAGTGTGTGATAGTTTTTTGCAATTTTTTTTTAGGTGTTGGGCCTGCTTATTGGTGACTTGACAATGAGTTGGTTTTTAACTAGATTTCAAGCTGTAGAGAAATTAGCATACGTCTTTACAGAAGATAGAATATTTCATTTTAAATTGTGTTTAATTCTGTATTTTATAGCCTACCACCAACCCATTTGTGACTGCCAGCTACTTTTTCTTGCTAATTAATGCCATTGGCTGCTAGTTATGTGCATTCACCCTTCTCAGATTTTCCCAAAATTGCCTTTAACCAAATTAAGTATTCCTCCCAGTTCATGAGGAAGTTAAGAAATCAATATGCACCACTTTTATATCTGTATGTATGACGGTGTTTACATTTTTTGGTAACTTTGAAAGGTGACTGGGACTGGATTTTATTATAAAGATTTCCCTGATGAACATGTTGAGAATTAAATGCACTTTTTAAAAAAAATCTGCATATTTGCTGTTTTGACAGGCTTCTTTTATTAACAGAATGTCCTCTAACATCAAGAAGACAATGTGGCAGCGGCTGCCTCGTGCCCAAGTTCAATCTGGACTGCTGGCTAGTGTATAGCATACAAATAGGCCTGCTCTTGTTCCTGTTTATTATCTTAAAATGCGTGTCTGCATTGTTTTACAGACTTTGACATAGATAAAACGCGACAGAGCTATCAACAAAGGCTATTTTGTCTGTCAGTCAAGGGGCCTCCCACCGTAATTGTCTATGACAAAAACAGATTCTGTAAAATTATCCCTTGAATTATTTGGGTGAGAAATAAACAGTTTGTGATTCATCATACTCCGGATAAAACGAGATGAAAAAAAATACACAGCAATACAGGCAAATATCCAAAAAGCAGCCAAGCATAGTAACAACATTCATCCATATTCCTCCTTAAGTCAGTGTAAAAAAACTATGAATAAAAATACATCTAATGCCAATGACTGTCATGCTACTACAGTAGGGGAACTCAGCCATTAAGTCACGCCTGGTTCAGCCCACTTTCTTCTGCAGTGGTGTATTATTGTAATTTATTATGCTCAAAAATGTAAAGGAGTCATGGAAGAGTCATGCTTTGAAATGCCAGCTGACATTATCCCTGTAGGGTTGGATAAAAGCATTCTTTAATGGGCAGCAACCACAAATTTGTTCGTTAAAGGCTAAAATCAAAGTGTACGGAACAACAGTGTATATGTATATGTATGGTATGTACATGTATACGTTTAGGATATGCAAGTGTATATACATTTATCTGTATGATGTTTATATACATGTATATGTACAGTGTATATACACATGTGTGTATATATAGTATATGTATATATAGTATATGTATATATAGTATATGTATATATATAGTATATGTATGTATATATATAGTATATGTGTATATATATAGTATATGTATATATAGTATATGTGTATATATAGTATATGTATATATAATATATGTATATATGTATATATAATATATGTATATATAGTATATGTATATATGTTCATATACAGTATATGTATATATGTACATATACAGTATATGTATATATGTACATATACAGTATATGTATATATTTACATATACAGTATATGTATATATGTACATATACAGTATATGTATATATGTACATATACATATACCTATGTTTCTGTGTATATGTAAATATATATAGTAAGTATATATATTTAGTATATGTATATATATTTAGTATATATATATATTTATATATGTACATATACATATACCTATGTTTGTGTGTATATATATTGATATAAAAAGTACACATAGAAAGATACTGTGTGCTGTGTACTAATTTGTCAGCATCTCAAATTGTATTATGTTTGGCATTTCTCACTCTATTAATAATTCACTGTTGATTATCAGAACAACAACAATGGATCAATGTGTTATTCTTGAATTGAAATGTACTTCACAAATACAGCTAAAACGAACATTCAAATTTAAGTCTGATGAAAGAGTATAGCAGTCATTCTGCTAAGATGCATGATTTTACCAATTGTTGTGATTTCAACGACGCGTTCATTCCTTCGTCGAGGAATTTCACTTTTCCTGCGTATGCTAATTCCCCACATGAAACTTTTCATTTCCTTCCTCCTCAATCGTACTATTTCTCTCCGTTAGAACCCTGATGTTGTTGCGGATGTGAAGCTGACTGACATTAAAGATGCCTTGCCAGAGGGCTTGATTGCACTCCAAGAAACAATGGACACAAGTAAGAAAACACAAAAAAAACACCCTTCTTGTTCCTAGACAAGCTCAAATGGAGGGGCAGCTTTGCTCGAGATGGTAAATGTTTTATGGGAGCAGGTTAGCTTAGTTTATGGTAGACTGTGGGGATAAAATAAACATTTTGCCCCAGAGGTACAACAGAAAAGAATCATGAGTCATTGTTTATCTAAGCTGGAGCTGTGCTTTTCTTTATGAGCGCCTTATTTATTTATGTATTTATTTGGGAAGAGGACGAGTGGATGGGGTTTATCTAATATTAATGAAATGCATTCCCCAATGCTTTAGTGCTTTTTGAGTGCTATGTATTTCCCCTTCACTATCCATGCCTGGAAATGTAATAATATTTTGGTATGGGGGGCAAGGACAGCTTGTTTATTATTTTTATTATCATTCCATTTATGCTGCACTCACGGTGTGGCTGGGGGAAATAAATGAGAAAAGCACAGAAGCAATATACAGAAGGATGACATTTTTTTCTGGTTGGGAGAGAATGGAGACAGCATTCTGTTTGTGTGGGGTGTAATTTAATATTTAATTACTTGATTTGATTCCCTGTTTAATGGTCACGTCGCGTAATGCGATTTTGTTTAAGTCTTTGACTGCACTTGTTTTGAGGGAGGATTCTGTTGTGTTCTTTTTGTTTCGGAAATTAATTTGCCTAGATATATTTTTTAATGCAATCGGTTAATGTCAGGTAATCAATGGGAGGCCAATGAGAAAATATTCATTTTGTTGATTAACTCTTGAACAAAGTAAGCGAATG
Organism: Stigmatopora argus; assembly: GCF_051989625.1. NCBI lineage: Eukaryota > Metazoa > Chordata > Actinopteri > Syngnathiformes > Syngnathidae > Stigmatopora > Stigmatopora argus. The sequence goes on from NC_135391.1 coordinate 3,217,227, forward strand.
AAAAATAGTGAAGGGAGAGGGGTGTTTTTGTGCTATAAAATAGTGAACACATGCTAACAAATGCTGCCTATTAACTTCATGCCTGCTTGAAGTGAAAAGATCTTATGTTCAAATCATTCAGATCGCAGCCAAATCCAAGTCTCATCTTGATCATAAAATACAAGATATTGAAGAGATATCAACAAATATGCATATTGTGCAAATGGGAAAAGGTAAATAAATAGTATGTAGCTGATGGAGGGTCATTATTAATATGCAAATGAATATTCAGGTGTCTTCACGGAGCTGTACTTTATATTTTAGTTTCATTTTAAAGTGGCGGGTTGAAAGTTTTGTGTACATCTGTTTCAATTTGCGACAACTCAGCCACGATTGAACAAGTTTATATTTTTCCGACCATACGTCACGACATCCAAAATATACACAATGGAGAGAAAAAAAGTATCTATAAGGCAATTTTGTATTTGATCACAAACCAAGAACAAACATACGTCAAAGTAACAATTGTGAAATGGAGAATAATAGTCTAAATAGGCATCTGCTAACAAACAAAGCCTAAAAAAGAGAGAGAAAAAATAATAATTATGTCAAACGAGCATTGGTCTCAGGTCTAGCCAAACGATGCATTAAAGAAAATGTTTGACTTATAGTAAAAAAAAATAAACATTAAACTGCACATCTTGTCTAAAAAATCGCAACACTTTGGATCTGATCGATGCATTATTTCAATGTGTTGGAGCCAGTAAATTCCACTTTATTTATTCTGTTGAAAGCTAATTTTACATCAAAATATTTCTTTAACTCATTGTCGCGAGAGTCAACTCCAAGCGTAGGATAGGCTCAACGAGGACCAATCCCAAACTATTCCGGGAGTTCCCACAGGCCAATTCCTGTTATGCACACAAATAGCAAGAGAAATATCCCAGTGAAGAAGCAACAGCTGCAAAGGAAGGGAGGACAGCTTCCAGATCTTTGGCACGCTGGCACGTACGTGTCCGCCCTCCGCCACAGCATCCTTTGCCTCGGGCCTCACTACAAGCTCCGAGGCCGATAAACTCAATTATTTATCGCCATCAAGACCTGGGGATTTCCACTGCAAATTGTAAATAAATAGCTGAGATGTTGTCATGCTGAGAATCCAGAAATGCGTACCAAACAAAAAAAAAGCATAAAACATTCTTCACAGACAGTGTAGTTGAATGGGAATGAATAAAAAGGTACAAATTAAGTGGGAGTTGTAATGCTTACCTGTGAAATGATGCTGTTCAGAAGCCCACTTTCAAGTTAGTGAGGTTCTGAGATTGCCATGAATTGCTCCTCAGAGCAACTCGCACACAATCCGAAGCCTGCTGAGATCACAGGCTGCTGGTTTTGGATTAACATTCAAATTCATTCGACACTCCTGGTCTTCTTTTGGGAGTCATTTCATCCAATTATTCACTGACACATGAGAAGAAAATGAGGAATAAATGATTGTATAGAGCCAAGCCCGTTGGATTGTTTGTTGGGCTTCTGTGCAACAAAAAAAAGCATGAAAAGCATCTTGATATGAAGCTATAGACAGAATTACACGAAAAGGCAAACCAAATACATATATATATTTTTTAAAATATTTTTTATATATTTTATATATATAATACATTTTTTATATATATATTAATTTTTTTCTTTTTTTTCTTTATTGTTTTATATTATTTTTTATGTTATACTGTTTAAAGATTGCATTTTTAGGGGACATTTTTTATTTTATTTAACAGAAACCAAGAACAACATATTAAAGTAAGAGTAAATGAGGGAACAAAAGACAAAATAGGCACTTGTTAATGTAACATATCAACAGTTTACATAACATAACAAGCTTTTGGCAGTAAGAGTGAAAAATAAGAAAAGATGTTAAGTCGCAGGCAGAGATAAAAGTACAAAAAAGTGTATCTTAACAACGAAAACAATCCATCTTTTTTTGTCTCATCCTTCTTATAGTCACGTTTCTGCTTCTTCTGATGAAACTGTCATTGAAAAGCATGTCTTCCCTCAATTACAAGTGCTAATATAAATTGTCCCTATCCTAATATTACCATGGATTCTGCTTCACTTGGATTGGATTTTTTTTTTGACATTTCTATTAAGATTTCAGCTCAATGTACACACAGGAACCTTTGAAATCAAACGACAGAATGATAAAAAAATGACAATTCTTTCCATTGCGAGGCTAACTTTGTTCAACATGACACTTAAGGAGTCGTCCATCGATCGAACGATTGGCCGAGATTTAATATGTTTTATACGATTCTACGATCTGGCACGGACTTTAAGAGGAGTGTAAATGAAGGCTGCGCGTTGGCCTCGCAGTCTTGGGATCGAGGGTTCGATAACTGGTGGTCCCTAGTCTGTGGTGTTTTCATGCTAGCTTGCGCGGGTTTTCCGGTTTCCTCCCATGCCAAATAATGTAAGCTTAGGCTAGTTAAACACTCTAAATTGTCCCTAATCTGTCTCCTTGTGCCCTGCAATTGGCTGGCCACCAATTTGGGGTGTCCCCCATACTTGCCAGGATGGGCTCCAGCGCCCCCCGCGACCCTTGGGAGGATAAGTGGTGCGGAAAATGAGTGAACGAGTATGTCTGTTGATCGAGGTTGTAATTGTGTAAATCTTACAGGCTGTGTTACTGGTTTTTATTGTAATTTAATGAGGAACTACACTATTGAATATTCAAATTATTTTGCAATATGTGTCAATGTGGTTTTCCTTAAGTGAAATGAGGATTAATTGTTGTCAAAACTCCAGTGGCTACCGTAATATAAATCCCGACACTGCTGTGGATTAGCAAACGCACTTGCCATGTTTTTGTTTTGCGTATTAGACGCTAATTGATTTGCCATATGCCGGGCGTACCTGACGTACCTAAAAATTGTATTTAGAAAATTCCAATTTGGAATGAGGCGGCCTTGCGATGTGAGCAGATGGCAGAAAACAGCCGTTGAGATTTACTTTAGAAATGCTTTGTAAGAGTGCATAAATGTTTCTTAGTAGCTTAGTCTAAAAAAATATAAAAATCTAGATAAGAAGTAGGGATTCTCCTGATCATTTTCAGAAGATCATAATCTGGTCAAAAAAAAAGATGGCGTCCTTAAAATGTCTTTGTTTACATTTTTAAATGCGACAAGGGATAACATTTATTCACTGTTTGTTTATTTATGTAAAATGCATTGTTTGCGATCTTATTTTTAATTGTTCCGTTGTTTAACTCGCCCTTTTTATGACAATATTTTTGCGCTAGCTCTCTTCAAATTGGCAGAAAAAAAAGCCTTTGAGATTTACTTTAGAAATGCTTTGTAAGAGCGCATTTCCTGGTTGCTTAGTCTAAAAATATATAAATAACTAGATGAAAAGTCGGGATGCTCCTGATCATTTTCAGATTGGAATCGGGTAAAAAAAATGGCGTCTTTAAAATGTCTTTGTTTACCTTTTTAAATGTTGCAAGGGATAACATTTATTCACTGTTTATTTATTTATGTAAAATGTATTGTTTGCCATCTTCTTAACTGTTGCGTTATTTAACTCGCCCTTTTTACGATTATTTTTTGCGCTAGCTCTCTTCAAATTGGAAGAAAAAAGACATTTGGAGCCATTTTTTTTCACCCCTCCATTTTCAGACATCCCTAAAATGACCATACTTTTCTCTATCTCTAAAAAACGAATTGTCTAAAACAAAAACGAGCTCCATTTAAACCTTTGGCCAGCTCTTCATCAGCGTGCAATTTGACAGATGTTGTGCTTTCCTTTCAGCTCCTGAATCAACCTTTACAAGGTAAAAGAAATCTGCAACGGATATGGCAATCGTCCCCACAAGATTGATGCCAACCTTTTAAAAATTCACCATTGCTCCGCATTCAACATGGCCAAATGCTAATATAAATGAGAAGGAAAAGTCCACCCTTTCATTGCAAAGAAATCTAAGAAGCTCATGAATAGCACATCCCGTCCAAAAATCTTATTTTATTGCCCTTGATAGAAATTATGATATTTATTTTTCTCCTTGGTGAACTAACCCTTCCAAATGTGCAATTTGTGCACAGCTTTAAGGGAAGAATTTCAATTTTATATCCCTCCCAATATTCATAAGGAGATCATCCACACATAGTAAAGCATATGCTGTACGCGTATATTACACATATGTATATAGTATATTAATAAAAAAGCAAACCACACATCATTTGAACTTTTCTTGGCTCTGTAATCAGCCTATTTTTTATTTTATTTTATAGCACAACAGTGACTTCTGTGGAATTCAGCTTATCCGGTCTCGTATAGCATCAAATACCTACACGTTCTAATCATAGCAATTCCCTTCTTAATGATATCGCTGACTAATTTGCATCATCGTTATGAGATGGTTGGCTTTATAGCCGCGATATCTTTTAGTTACCTCCAAGGCGAGTTTTGCACTTAACATGAAGCCGTTTTTTCCCCCCTTTGCTCACTAGATGTGGATTTATCGATCCGTAGGGGGGACGGCAGGGCGTGTAATTTGTGATCGCTTGATTGATGAGGATTTCAATCTTGTATGCTTTGTTAACTCCAACTGCCCACAAAGTGCATTCGGCGCTGTTTTCTGTAATACAAGGCCACGAGATGGTAAAAAAGCAGACTTCTCTTGAGTAATGGAATCTCGGGGGTCCTCCAGACATAACAAGATTCTTCTCTAAAGCCCCCCGTTGAAGCTGTGTTCAAGCCCACGGGCGATTGGCGCGGGCGGGTTTAACGTTTGTCTTATTTTCACCGTTTAGACTCAAATGTTGACTTCACTGCTCTGGTCTTTTCGGGCTTTTGCCGCATACTATATTCAAATACTAGTGTAAAAATGTGCCAATAATTGCATAGGAATTTCACAAACATACTAAGACTCAAGGGTGTCAGACTCGGGTTGGTTCGCGGGCCGCTTTAACGTCAACTTGATTTCACGTGGGACCATTTTAGATATAATATATAGATTTTTTTTTATAAATGGATTAAAAGAACTGGATTAAAAGCCCTGAATATTCCGTTTTTTATAGATCTAAAACATTGTTTATTTTAGCTTTTTTTCAATATATTTTTTAGATTTTACAAAATGATTTTTGAACTAAAAACAGAAAAATGGATAAAAAATTACAATTATTGATTTAAAAGGGGGAAAATCAGGAAATTTAGTATACATCTATACTCTTCATTTTAATTTGATCCTAAAATAGAAAGTTGGCACTCATGATTTACTTTCCCGGGCCACACAAAATGATGCGGCGGGCCAGATTTGGCCCCCGGGCCGCCACTTTGACACAGGTGCTCTAAGTCTATTGAGAAACTGATGTCATATATTGTTTATTTCTCTTTGGCAGGAAGAGGACCATCAACAGGCCTGATTTTGCACCTTGACAGGTACGACTTTGCTCACATTTCAGACTTAAATATGTAAAATTATTGTTAGTGTCGTGAACAAAGAAATTTGGAGGGATGCTCAAACAAGCAGCATTTTTTTAAACTCAATTTTTGTCTGGTTACAAAACAGGAATAGTGCATGTACTAAATTCATACATTCTTGCATTTGATTCCTTTTTGGTAATGGTAAGTGTCACGGGGGTGCTGGAGCCTATTGGAGCTCATGATAACCAGTAGGTGGGATACGCCCAAATTTGTTGGCAGCCAATCACGGAGCATTTTTATATTAGAGAGACACAGTTTAAAATCAGGAAGATCCAAATGGAATCATTGCTTTAGTCTGAAAGATTGTGTGACAACATGAAAGCTATTTTTCCCCCTTATTTCTTTTTTTTTCTAGCAGGAGAGAGACACCAAGTGGTGAAGATTCTTCCTGCTGCTCTAGCACAGGCACAGCCGAGTTTGAGGTAATCTTGCCAAATATCATTCAAACATTTCCAATAATAATAATTTGAATGACTAAAATATGTATTTACATGAATTCAATATCAAACATGAATCCAGTTTTGATGCATATTATGTTCATGGGTAACAGGGAAGCAATAAAACCAATCTGGCCCACACAACTTCTTGATAGAAATCCCAAATATGATTTCACTGATCATTAAAAAAAAAAATTTTAATGTAAAAACTTTTATTAAAATTGCGAATACCTGTCAATCTCCTCTAAACGTTGTCAAACTGTTTTCCAACCAATGCACCGTGGAAAATTATCTGGCAAGAAGTCATTCCGAGAGAAAACTCAAAATATTATTAGAATGGGGTGAGCTTTAAAATATGTAAAATGTGGCCCTTTATTTCAATCTATGTGAACCGAAAGTTGTTCGGACTTCTATAGCAAAGCAAGATGGGGGTAAAAATGATATAGTGAAATACTTTTTTTCGTTGATTTGATTCCTGTTGATTAAACTTTGATGAAAATCACCTAATATTGTTTTCTCACATATTAGCCGCCTTCGCGTATAAGCCGTACCCTTAAAATAGCCTCTCGTATAACAATTGATTCACAATTTTACCTCCATATTCATGGTTTTAATAAGCGTACAAATGTGTTACTTTGTAGGGAAAATCTTGAGAAAAATCATCGCACGTTCTATTTCGGAGATACTGTATATATCGATTTCTGGATCGCACATTCCTAAAGGGTGATGCCTGCACGTAGACGAACTCAAAAAGGAAGTCCTGTGAGCAGCACAACCAGGAAGTGCGGGCACAAGTAAGTGAGGTTTTTTTTCACGTTTTATGCGAAATCCAGTATTTTTCTTCTTGAATTTTCATTCATAGATATCAAAAGAGTTTTTAAGCATTTTATTTTTTCCTTATTTCGTGCATGTCAAGTGAAATTTGTGCGCATATAAGCCATACCCTCATTTTTTTTAGCAAGAAATACGGCCAATATGCAAGAAAATACGTTAATGAAGGCAACAGAGTTTTAAACTATGTTAATCGTGCTTTCTTCTTGAATTTCATTCGTAGATATCAAAAGAGTTTTTAAGCATTTTATCTTTTCCTTATTTCGTGCATGTCAAGTGAAATTTGTGCGCATATAAGCCATACCCTCATTTTTTTTAGCAAGAAATACGGCCAATATGCGAGAAAATACGTTATGAAGGCAACAGAGTTTTAAACTAAGTTAATCGTGCTTTCTTCTTGAATTTCATTCGTAGATATCAAAAGAGTTTTTAAGCATTTTATCTTTTCCTTATTTCGTGCATGTCAAGTGAAATTTGTGCGCATATAAGCCATACCCTCTTTTTTTTTTAGCAAGAAATACGGCCTATATGCAAGAAAATACGTTAATGAAGGCAACAGAGTTTTAAACTAAGTTAATCGTGCTTTCTTCTTGAATTTCATTCGTAGATATCAAAAGAGTTTTTAAGCATTTTATCTTTTCCTTATTTCGTGCATGTCAAGTGAAATTTGTGCGCATATAAGCCATACCCTCATTTTTTTAGCAAGAAATACGGCCAATATGCAAGAAAATACGTTAATGAAGGCAACAGAGTTTTAAACTAAGTTAATCGTGCTTTCTTCTTGAATTTCATTCGTAGATATCAAAAGAGTTTTTAAGCATTTTATCTTTTCCTTATTTCGTGCATGTCAAGTGAAATTTGTGCGCATATAAGCCATACCCTCATTTTTTTTACCAAGAAATACGGCCAATATGCAAGAAAATACGTTAATGAAGGCAACAGAGTTTTAAACTAAGTTAATCGTGCTTTCTTCTTGAATTTCATTCGTAGATATCAAAAGAGTTTTTAAGCATTTTATTTTTTCCTTATTTCGTGCATGTCAAGTGAAATTTGTGCGCATATAAGCCATACCCTCATTTTTTTAGCAAAAAAATACGGCCAATATGCAAGAAAATACGTTAATGAAGGCAACAGAGTTTTAAACTAAGTTAATCCAGTTTTTTTCTTCTTGAATTTCATTCGTAGATATCAAAAGAGTTTTTAAGCATTTTATCTTTTCCTTATTTCGTGCATGTCAAGTGAAATTTGTGCGCATATAAGCCATACCCTCTTTTTTTTTTAGCAAGAAATACGGCCAATATGCAAGAAAATACGTTAATGAAGGCAACAGAGTTTTAAACTTTAAGATAATCGTGGTTTCTTGAGATTTTTCTCAATGCAAAAAGCCTACCTCAGCTCAAAAAAAGGAATTCAATTCAATTCAAATGAGGATTTGGACAACACTGTGCTAGACAACCACCTATTTAATTCTTAACTTTGTGATGGTAGCTCCACTGGCTATGTGTGTGTGTGTGTTTGTGCGTGGGAGTCTGTGTGTGTGGGCTGACAGCTGGCCAGGTTGGAGTTGCTCTAAAACCATGTGCGCTCTGTCAGCCTGGTACAGCCGCCTTCTTTGGGATTGATGAATTGCCTGCTTTCTTGATTAAACCCTCCGTCACTTCCCAACTAAACAAAAACCCCAACACACCAAAGAAAAGCGCCTTGAGAAGAGGAGAGGGAACATGTCGGGGAAATGTGTCATCAGCAGTCACATTACGCACAGATATGACACGCGGGCGCTTTGACGTTTATTGCCAGAATATTAAAACATATTCACGTTTAGTGCTTTTTTTTTGTTGCCATCCTCGTTCACTTGACAGTTCAAGTTCATTTGAGGAGTCATCAAGTTTTCATGGCAATTGCGTGCTATTTTTATGCAGAAATTATCACTTTGATCTTTGCCAATTAGGTGTTTTGATGGGGAAATAAAATGAAATCATTCAAAATGCATATTTGGAATAGAAATAACAATAGTATAGTGAAGAAAAGGGGAATAAGGAAGTATGTTCTTTGTATAATATTCAAGAAAGGGGAAAAAAATAAGTGAAAAAAAGTGAATCTAATAAAAAGTCATTCATTTGCATATCTGTCCCATTAATCAAATCCAAATCCTGACATTGGCCCTCATCTAGAGTAATATGGAGTGCAATTATTTCCCGATCCATTAGAGGAAGTTCAATTAACAGACGTAAGACAATTCATCCTTCAGAGGAAGAAGAGATGGAGGGAAAAAATAGAAAGCTCAAAATGAACTTGGGTTTGCAAAATATCTCGACAGGGTGACAGTGATTTTTCAGTCGGCGGAAACAATATTAGAATTCTTATTAAACGTCGTGCATCCTCATTTAATTTGAGGCAAATAATTGGAAAGTGCAATGGCGCTTTCCAATTAAAGCTCCACTTTATGCTGTTTAATAATACCCTCGTAATATTACGGCTTATGAAATGACAGGTAAGTTGAAGTATGAATAAAACATAAAGCCCCATAATAAGAGACTGGGGGGGTGAGACCGTTTTTTAGGGGGGGGGGGGGGGGCTTTTAAACGCTCAATATAATTTGCATATATTAATCTTTTTTTTTCCAGTCTTATCGAGTATTTCACTGTTTTTGAAGTTAAAATAGTCATGACAGGCGTGAGTTTGCTTCATTTTTTAATTTTTTTAAGGATTTATAACTAGTATAATTCCGGATCTTTAATAAGTCAATATGACTGATCCTTGGAATTTGGTTAATTGTTCCAGATGGTGCTCACTGATTAAGCAAAATTACTTCCTTTCTCAAACTACAGCATTTCTTGATTGACTTAGTTGGAGAGGGGCAAAAAAAAGATTATTTTGTCGTGGCAGTTTGGCTAAAAGCTTTCGCATCAAGTTTCAAACAAAAGTTCCATCTTATTCTTTGCGGCGTCGTTTTAAAGCTAGCTGGGGATCATTTGAGTCCTTATCTTCCTCCGGTGATGGATCTCGACTCTTTCTGCACAGCCGGGCCAATATTTTAGAATAACACATTCATTTAGTCTGAGGGATTAAAGCACACGTGTCAAAGTGGCGGCCCGGGGGCCAAATCTGGCCCGTCGCATCATTTTGTGTGGCCCGGGAAAGCAAATCATGAGTGCCGACTTTCTGTTTTAGGATCAAATTAAAATGAAGAGTATCGATGTATATTAAATTTCCTGATTTCCCCCTTTTAAATCAATAATTGTAATTTTTTAATCCATTTTTTCTGTGTTTTTAGTTCAAAAATTATTTTGTAAAATCTAAAAATATATTTAAAAAAAGCTAAAATAAACATTGTTTTAGATCTATAAAAAACTGAATTTTTAATCCAGTTCTTTTAATCAATTTATTTAAAAAAATATCTAAATATTATATCTAAAATGGTCCGGCCCACGTGAAATTGAGTTGACGTTAAAGTGGCCCGCGAACCAACCCGAGTCTGACACCCTTGGATTAAACAATGCAACTCATGGCGAGTGACATAAAAGCCAATGTTGGTCAATGCCATTCTTTTCTGTCTTTTCTCCGCGTGGGATCGTACTCGGCTCGCAAGTGGATTCGGGCAGCCGCGGCTGGCTGACATTCTGTTTTGCATCAGTTAAACTGAACTGAATGAATCATTTATGGAAGTGTTATGGGGGGAGGTATAGGCAGATTTACTGCCGCGCTTTTCGTTTAGATGGAATGGGGAGTTGTGTGAAAGCAATCTTCATGTCTGAAGTCATGCCAGAGCTTACATCAAGACATGAAAAGAACGCACTTCAAATCCAAGTTTAGCCTCTTAATTTCCCTGGTCAGCAAAAGGCGAAGCGGAGACTCATTCAGGAGGAAAATAGAACTTGCGTCTAATGAATATTTGCACACAACACTGACATATTGGTTACTAAAAAGCATTGAGTATCTTTGGTTTGTATGTTGTACATTAAAATGAGAATAAATTGCTGGCATTTTTGGGTAATGATGAGAAAATTTACATAAAAGCATTGAGTATCTTTGGTTTGTATATTGTACGTTAAAATCAGAATAACTTGCTGGCATTTTTTGGGTAATGATGAGAAAATTTACATTTTTGTAGTCGCTATTTGGTCATTTTGGTCATTATTCTCCAACTCTTTTTAGTGAATCATTTGTCCATTCAGTGGTGCAGTTGAGTTAACACAGTTTGTTGTAGACAATGTGTCCAAACTACAGCTCGTGGGCCAACTTTGACCTTTTTATTGGCCTGTAGCAGAAAATGAAAATATCACTGGCCCGCACAGGAAGCTTGAATTCACCCTACTGTATTTTGCTGTTTAATATACCCTCCATTTAATGTACCCGGGTATATTGAACGTCAGGGGTATATTAAATGGCGCACAAACGGGAAGGTATGATCCACTACGCATTCTTAATGCCGTGACGGGGTGCATCAACGTTTTGCAGACTAAAACTACTTACTGCTCAGGGTAAAACTACTTACTGCTGAATAAAGTCTAACTTGGAATTTTAATGAACTTAAGTATCAATAATTATGCCCCCATGAACACCATAGAAATCTTGCCAAAAAAGCTGAGTTGCCATTTAATATAGGTTAAAAGATAATTGTATATTAAACGGCAGGGGTATATTAAACGGCAGGGGTATTTTAAATGGCGCACAAACGGGAGGCTCAAAAAAGCAAAAATCATTTAACATACCTGGGTATATTAAATGGCAAAATACGGTACATTGCTTTTCTCAGCTTTAATCAATAGATGGAGTTAGTGACTTAGACAATGCCTTTCTATTGCGTTTCTGTGTGGTAACCTTAGTCTAAGTCTGCAGAAGGTCCCCACCTTCTGGACTTACTGGGTGTGTCTCCAGTTTCTTACCTATGTCTACAATATCTTCTGTGTCTTGTGTCTGTCTTGCTACTGCCACCAAGAAATTTCCTGATTACAGGATGAAATAAAGTTCTAAACTATTAGCTGAGGCGTCAAAACATGACATGTTCATACAAATGTAGAAAATATTCTGCAGATTTTTTTCCAAGTACTTAAATGAAAGGAATATCTGTATTCTCTTAGATTATTTTGTTGCATATAGCCCTTAAATCACTCACTTGAGTAATTTTGCAATTCTTGGGCAACCGTAAAAGTCTGCTTTTGAAAAGTTTGAACTAGTGTAGTCATACACATACTCTTAGCATTTTAAGTCACAATGTTTTAATGGTGTACCTCCACGCTATTAAGTATTGCATGTTTATTCAGAAGAAAAAACTGATTCTTATTAGCACGATTAATGATAAATGGCAAGACAGCATTGGTAGATGGGTTGAAGGCGATGATAAATTGGTGCATGCCCAGGTTAGGTGCTGCCAAGAAGGTCTCTTGGCTGTCATCCCTCCTGCTTCCACTCTGGCACCGTTCATTACTCACCGCGTGAGATGCCACTTTACATTGCCTGCATCTGTGAGCATGGAGAACTTAATAATGCCCACCATAAGCATGCGGGTCCTGCTGTTCCACAGTACAGAGGGCAAGTTGCTGACTGAGATTTCAGGGTTGTGGAGATCAGGACACTGTGGCGATCTGCCCATTGGTCACTGAAGGCGCATTCACTCCAGGAAAGTCCATCTTTCGCTTTCTTGGTTCCAGACCAAAATACAGTGTAGATCACGTGTCAAAGTGGCGGCCCAGGGGCCAAATCTGGCCCGCCGCATCATTTTGTGTGACCCGGGAAAGTAAATCATGAGTGCCGACTTTCTGTTTTAGGATCAAATTAAAATGAAGAGTATAGATGTATATTAAATTTCCTGATTTTCCCCCTTTCAAATCAATAATTGTAATTTTTTAATCCATTTTTTCTGTGTTTTTAGTTCAAAAATCATTTTGTAAAATCTAAAAATATATTTAAAAAGCTAAAATAAACATTGTTTTAACTCTATAAAAAACTGAATATTCAGGGCTTTTAATCCAGTTCTTTTAATCCATTTATAAAAAAAAAAAAATCTAAATATTATATCTAAAATGGTCTGGCCCACATGAAATCGAGTTGACGTTAACGGGGCCCGCGAACCAACCCGAGTCTGACACCCCTGAAGTAGACATTCCGACCCCTCGTTGCTCCAAGTTGAAAATCGACTCATGTTAGCCAACAGACTGCTGACCACAGACTGGGATGCTAATCAAAAAAAAAAATTCCCATCATGCCTATAGCTACAAAAACCTGTTACATGCAAAGATATGAAGTGTTTGGTTAGTTTGTTTGCTTTTCGCCTCTTGGGTCCCTCACGGTTTCCCTTCCCTCGTGTGATCAGGTCTGTGTACATTGTAATCAACCCTTGACTGTCTATTAAACCCTGTGTGTTTGAACCAAACTGGCCAGGTGTGAATACACCCTACTTCAGAGGTACCCGAACCACACCAGCAAGCATTGGGCATTGCTTGGCCATTTCCGTCGTCAAGCTTTCCGGAGCTCGCCGCATTCCTTGCATCATTACCCGTTAGTTTGCCCCTAGAACTGCTAATTAAGAGGGGATTTGTGTAATTGTGCCTTCTGCTGCGTCCCATCCGGCACATGCAATTTACTGTCAGCCCTCTGCCAGCTTTTACACTTGTCCAGAGAGGCGTTGCCCATTTATACAGACATTCAGCTCCACATTTACCAGCAGCCACAGCTGGGGATGGCTGCTATGCCATGGCGGTGTCAGAAAAGACACTTGCTGGTTGCTGATTAAAGTCTGATAGTCTGTTTAATTCCTCCACAGCGAGCCATGGACAAGAGATCGCTCAGTTTGAGTAAAGGTTAAAATCGGTTTGTTCAGGGTTTTTTTATTCTTCTTTTGAAATGAATGTGCACTGCCTGTTTTTTATTCAAATACGTTTTCGTAATTTGCTATAGCCGCAGAGTATTGAGCGTGAAGTCACCATAGCTGTTACTGGCTCTTTTTGGAAGATTGATGGACCAGAGTCCAATTGGGACCTCCTCTGGGCGCTTTTCCTACATTTTTCGAAATGTGTGTGTCAGATGGAGAGGTAAATGGGTCATTCTACCTAGTTGCTCGTTGCGTCCCTCTGGTAATGCGAGTTGAGTTTGAAATTTGGAAATAAGAGTTTTGAAAGTGCTGAATATTGAAAGAGTAATGTACATTGTTATTCCGCCATTTGAATACTCGGAATTAGGTGTGTGATATAGTAGATTATGTTACGAAATCACATTTCTGACAAAAATATTATCTCTCCATCAACACAATTACTAGTATTATATAAAAATACATTTATCCTTTTTGACAAAAAAAATGTCACAAATTTTTGGGGGATTTATTTTTAGATGGAAAAAGACTCACAAAAATATACAGTGAACTAATCATTTCTATATAGTAATTATATACTTACCATAGTAGTATTATATAAAAAAACATTTATGATTATTGACAAAAAATGTCACGTTTTTTGTATTTGTTTTTAGATGGAAAAAACTGACAAAAATACTGCAATTAATTGTGTATTTTCAAATGTGAACAGATGTGACAATAAACAAATAAAAATACAGTGATTTAATCATTTCTATATAGTAATTATATACTTACCATAGTAGTATTATATAAAAACACATTTATCCTTATTGACAAAGAAATGTCACATTTTTTTGTATTTGTTTTTAGATGGAAAAAACTGACAAATACTGCAACTAATTGCGTATTTTCAAATGAGAGCAGATGTGACGATAAACAAATAAAAATACAGTGAATTAATCATTTCTATGTAGTGATTATATACTTACCAAGTAGTATTATATAAAAACATATTTATCCTTATTGACAAAAAAATGTCACAAATGTTTTTTTGTATTTATTTTAGATGGACAAAACTCACTGAAATACTGCAATTAATTGCGTGTTTTTAAATGTGAACAGATGTGACGATAAACAAATAAAGATACAGTGAATTAATCATTTCTATATAGTAATTATATACTTACCATAGTAGTATTATATAAAAACACATTTATCCTTATTGACAAAGAAATGTCACATGTTTTTTGTATTTGTTTTTAGATGGAAAAAACTGACAAATACTGCAACTAATTGCGTGAATTAATCATTTCTCTATAGTACTTATATCCTTACCATTTTGAAAGTGTATTCACTTCATGAAATGTCCCCACTATTCCATCTATAAGATATTTGGTGAACAATAAAATAAAAAAAGAATGGACTTCATCGAGCCATCATTAAAAGTATCTGAAAATAGCACCGAGCTATCATCTGTTCTGGTCGTGTGGGTCAGGAGCTCTGACACCTCCAAAATTTCTACTGTCAGGCTAGGGGGCCATTTGTATTCTCTCTCATTAGGCAATTTGACTAATGACCTGCCGTAGCCGCGGAGTTACTGAGGGACCCGAAGCTTGGCACCCTCTCCCTCTCTCGGCAGCCCGAGCCTCCACCCTCCGTTGGAATGGCACAGATGGCATGCCCGTGCGACAAAATAAACTACAATATGTCTCCGAGATGCTGTCAGGCCAGGCCACTATTTTTCATGTCAAGAGTGCGGCTAAGGGCTGTGAGTGGGCATAGGGGGGGTCCTCTTCCAGCTTACTTTGCTTCTACTCACCATTATCTGCTGAGGTGACAGAGAGCCTCTGGAAGTAGAATGGCATTTCCATGGTCTGCTTAAAGAATCCTCCTCAAGTTGAGAGTCGAGGTGACATGAGAGGTAGTGGATTGTCTAGCGAGGATGCGTCACAATATTTGATTTATTTTTTCTCCTGAGTTACTTAAATTTTTCCATATGTTCAAGACTATAAGTCACAATTTTATAGTCTGCGACATATGTCATTTATTTTTTCACTCTGACCACAAACAGGTTTTTTAGGCTTTAGTTATCCAAAAAACTATTATGTTAAATTTGCTGGTGCTTATTTTGACTGTTGTTCCCTATTTTTCTATTGCTTTTCTGTATAATGAAGTATAACTGAATATACGCAGTGCGCCTTATACACAGTGCGACTTATACACAGTGCGACTTATACACAGTGCGACTTATACACAGTGCGACTTATACACCGTGCGACTTATACACCGTGCGACTTATACACCGTGCGACTTATACACCGTGCGACTTATACACCGTGCGACTTATACACCGTGCGACTTATACACAGTGCGACTTATAGTCCAAAAATACGATAACCACTTTTGAATTTTTGTAAGTTCAAATTGCCTGTGTTTTAATGTTATATAGTGAACAATTCCTCAAAAAGAAATGAAACGAATGTAAGTTAATGGTATATACAGTGAGAAATATCTGGCACAAGGTGTAACAATAAGCATAGTATGGTTGTCAAAACAAAAACCGGAATAAAAAGAGAAAAGTGACACATCCAGAAAGCTGCCATAAAAATGCTCACAGGTAGATATTGTTGATCTTCTGCAAGGAATGACTAACTTGAGTTCAATAGTGAGTTTTGGAGACAGGCGCTGACGCTGCCATAATAGTTTACTGGGGAGTCAGCACCATATGTCTGTCTTACACTGCTCCCAGGTGGCCGAGACGCACACACCAGAATGAGATACACCATTTGTGCATTCAAATAGGAATTGTCAAGAAAAAAATCTCTAGTTTTTATTATAATTGATTATTATCTTTACTGTGTTATTAGAAAGTATGATGTTTTACAGCAGGTATTCTCAACTCGTGGCTCTCTGACCTGTTTTCACTGCCCTAGTAGAGAAAAAATATCAAGTTAATCATCGTATATTATCAATTCACTCTCCGGAACAGTAGGTGACTGCATGTGGCAGGTGAAATTATTATATTTTTATTATTTTTTAACAACATGGCTACAGCTAATTTAACATTGAAGGAAGCAGTTTATATTTGTTGCATTACTACTTGCTTTTGGTTTATCATTCCAATTGTCTATTCTTGCATATTACAATAAATGTACTTCTATATCAGTTTTAAAACATGCAATGATTAAATTTAATAAGTTTGATAAGTTGAAAATTTGCCTCATCATAGGCTGTCATGGAGTGGTCATGGTGGTCCCAATGCAAAACCAGTTGAGGATCAATGTTATAGAGGACAATTATTTTGGCAGAAAAATCTCATAACTTTATAGTAGTTTTAAATATGAAAGTTTTGACTTACAAACATCTTCATGGAACTTTTACTACTACCTCAGTTTGTTTCTTTGCCAAGTCAGTAGAAGCACAGATTGACGCCAACTGCTGTAAAATCAATTTTTGATCACCCATTCACATTTTAATTGGCACCCAATACAGGACAAAACTGAATTCTGGGGGTAAGAAGAGCCAAATCTTAACTTTTCTTTCATTTTGATAATTGGAGCTCAAAATATACTTTAATAATCTAACAGATCCAATCTACCCCAAAATGCAACGAGACAAAGATCAATGCAGTTTAGCTGGATTAGTGAAACGTAAAATAAAAGTGCATCAGCGTTCCTATAGCTTTACTCGGAAGATGTTTCAGGTCCGAAGGGTCATGCTCGATCAGCCACACATTTTTCCCATCAGTCAGTGTATGGCTGCAGGACTATGAATTGCACGCACCCAAACTATGGCCAGTGCTTGCATGAACCCTGGAAAGAGCCTGGCTAAAGTCTTGGATGACATTGCATCCAACAACGCAAGAGTGAGGGATTAGTTCTCCATCCGGCCTACGAGGGAGCCCTTCCCGCCCTGAAACAGCCATTCATCTGTACCCAGGGATTGGAGATGACAATGCAGCCATTGCTCACCACACCTGACGGAGCCATTAATAAGGCAATGATCCACACGGCGCCTGTGCTGACTCCGTTCTTTACTCTACAATCACTCAAACCACGGGGTCCTCCTTACTTAACGCCACCTCTGCACTCCCCGTCATCACGGCCATGGCGCCAAAAATGGGAGGTGATGTTTTCCTATTGACTGCTCTCACATACTCCACGTGCCGAGTAACTACCCAATCCCTCCACACGGTGACACACGTGAGGTAATGGACCGTAGCCCTGGCCATTTGAGCCGCTCCTACATGTTTGATAATGGAGTTCCTGGCCAGAAGATTGTATTTACATTACTTTTGCCCTTTGCGTTGGATTGTACCACGGTGCGGGGATCCATTTGCTAACACCAAGTCATCTTCAGGGCCTTTCCATTCATCTGGTAGGGACGGCGGTAGAATACAAAGTGAGACATGGTTTAAATGTAATAAGGAAAGTCCCTGGCCTTCAGTGCCGTGCAGCCATCTGTCCACGCCACACGCATCCATCAGATGGTGCAATCTCGGGGCTCCACGGCCGTCGATTGATTCAAATATATTCCCCCTCGCTTGGTCTTGTTGCTCCCAGTCAGAGAAATGTTGCAAGTATATTCGCTTGTTTTGATATTCTTTTCATGAACATAAGAGATCATCATCGCTGTGGCAGATTGAGGATTCTACATTATTTGGATTCGATATGGTATTTATACTAATATGATTTAGTATTTGCAATTTTATTAGGAGTTATGCCAAGACTTCTTGCATGGCAACGCGCTCGTAACATAACATAAACAAATTTAAATAAACTTGGATTACGATGCAGACACTCTAAAATAAATGTAATCTAACTTTACACTAAACTTCATTCTAATTTTGTTTTAAATTTTGATACCTTTCTTCTCCAGGGTTGGCTCTATTGGCCCCGCCTCCACCCTGACTTTCAATGCAACCTATCGAGGGTTGTTTGCTTTTGTATTACCTTCAAAATATTCTGAAAATGATGCACACAAATGTCCTCCCAATAGTATAACGCACGACCACTTGCCAACGAGAAGTAGTATATACTCCTCACGTATTAGCGAACAAGCTCCGCCATTCGCACTGTCTAACGCAAGGGTGTCAGACTCGATTTCATGTGGGCCGGACCATTTTAGATATAATATTTAGATTTTTTTTATAAATGGATTAAAACAACCGGATTAAAATTTAATATACATCTGTAGTCTTCATTTTAATTTGATCCTAAAACAGAAAGTCGGCACTCATGATTCACTTTCCCGGGCCACACAAAATGATGCGGCGGGCCAGATTTGGCCCCCGGGCCGCCACTTTGACACGTGTCTTATGATGTTGTCAAGTTTGAGGTTCAATCCAATCAGTGTAAAAAGAGCAAAAGTCATTCAAAACAGAAGCTTTCAATTAATTCATTCGTTTTCTGAACCACTTTCCCGCACAAGGGTGGTGCTGGAGCCAATCCCAGCTAACTATACAATCAGCAGGCGGGGGACAAAATGAATCAGTGGCCAGCCAATCGCGTCGTCTAATGGGAAGAAAAAAAAACACTGAAAAACTGAACTATGACGTTCTTATGAGCAGCCTCTCGCGTCCGCTGTATGCTCGTATATCAAAATTTGTGTCGTATCTCAAGATAAATATTTGCCCGAATTTTTACTCATATCTCAAGATAAATATTTGCCCGAAATTTTACTCGTATCTCAAATTGCTCACATGTCTAGGTACCACTGTATCTTAAAAACAACCATAAAGTCCAACGTTATAATTCAGACCAACAGCCTAAAGTTCACCCTAAATATCAGTGCTGCATATTTTTCAAACTTTTCTTTTTTTAACGTGGCCAAGCAGCTGCAGTTTTCACTTCACCCTGCAAACGAGAGTCTTTGTATCTCTTGTCAAGTCTTGTTAATTTGCGCTCTAATGTTTTTTTTTCTAAACAAAGAGCTGCACTCTACCCTGACAGTGGTGACACCTTGATTCCAGTGCCGGATACAGGCAGCATTGGGTTACACCATTAATAATCAACTGGCAGCCATCACACCATTTTAACCACGATCATTATGATAAAGGGCATACACTTAATTACAGGCCTGCTTAATTATAGCTCTGTTGAAGCTCGTTTGTTTGGTCAAATGCTAATTATACCACCGTGCTTTTGGCAAGTCCTCATTTCAATCTACTTTTTTTTTTTTCTTTTATTATGTGGGCTGAACACTGTGGCTTATTTTCATGCAAATTTCATATCCGGCGAATGTTTTTGTCTTTCTTCTTTCAGTTTTTCTGTGCCGGGTGTAAGTGTTGCTTTGTTGCTGAGGTGAACATCTCTCTGACGAGACACAATCCGAAATAATCAAGAGTAATTAAAATGGAAGAGGCTTGGGGAGGGCTTGCGTTGGAGGAGAGAAGCAAAGAATGAGGAAAGGCTTTCATCTTGTCTCCTTAGATGGCTGGGAGGGGACGTGTCGGGGAGCCTTGAGATGTTGAGAGCTTTGTTGCTTCGCACTTTTGTTTAAATGCTCAAAATCTACAGGCAAACACATTTTTGAAAACAACGGAAAATGATTTGGTATTGGGAGTAAAATTCCCATTTCTAAATATTTGTTTTTCTTTTACAGGGATGGTGTGCCCTTTGAGATCGCTGGCGGAATATGGGTAATAATTCAATCAAATACTTTTTAAAAATGTTCGTGTTGGTTCTTTTTATGGTTTGGCCTCTTGGTCATGTGATCGTGCCTTGATTTCACCTGTTGATGCATGTGTCAACCAATCCGATGTGTCTTACGTCATCTAATTTGTAGTATTTTGTTTTAATCCCCCTGTTTTCATCCATTTCCCAATCCGCTCTTTCTTAATTACATAATTACTGCCATCTTTCACTCATCAAGTTTTCTTTTCGTCTACAAAATATTTTCTTTCCATAGTTTTCAAACTACCGTATTTTCTGGACTACAAGTAGCATTTTTTTAAAGTTTTGCTTGGCCTGCGATTAATACTCAAGTGTCACTTAGTATATATGTTTTTTGTTCTCGCAAACCATCCATAAGCAGTTATGTTTACAAAAAAATATTTTAACAGATGCCTATTTCTCCTGTTATTCTCAATTTTACTTCATTTTACCACTTTATCATGTGGTTGTGCTTGGTTTCTGATCATATAAAAATTACCCTAACAAAAATGCATCTAATGCTGCATTGCAACCTAAAAATATTTTTTTCAACTTTATTCTGTATTCTTTAGCTGGTGTGACTTATACTCAAGTGCGACTAATACTCAGGTGTGACTTATACTCAGGTGCGACTTATACTCAGGTGCAACTTATACTCAGGTGCAACTTATACTCGGGTGCGACTTATACTTAGGTGCGACTTATACTCGGGTGCGACTTATACTCGGGTGCGACTTGTACTCAGGTGCGACTTGTACTCAGGTGCGACTTATACTCAGGTGCGACTTATACTCGGGTGCGACTTATACGCAGGTGTGGCTTATACGCAGGTGCGACTTATACTCGGGTGCGACTTGTGCTCAGGTGCGCCTTATAATCTAACAAGTGTGTTACTTTTTCTTCCACATTCCTCAGCAGTCCTTCCAAAACTCATTAGTAGCCCTTTCCTTATCGTTTCTTTCTTCTACCGTCCCTTTAATCTGCTAGCCTTTCCTTTCCCTCAACCTGAATGATGAATGCACGCACTCGGGCAACGCGGTCCATTTGGCTGGCTGGCGGCGGTTGTCACCATAGCCAGTTCGTATTGACACAAAGGGAGAGGATTAAAGATTTTAAGCATGCTTACTTAGCCGTGAGCCGGACCGCCATGTTCCTTGTGTTTTTCTCCCCCCCGCTCTCACCCATCCAACCACCCCACCACCACCACTCCTCCCATCTCCCTCCTCTCTGCGCTTTTGATTTCAGATGCAGCAAGTCAATTTAATGGGCATTACGATCAAATCCCTGGCAGAGATCGAGGAGGAAGTGAGTCGAGGCTGCAACGCTCCGCTGCAGCTGCCGCCGCTGGCCCAGAATGCAAAGCAAACAGTCTCGGGCTTGTAATTAAGTGCCCGAGACAGCGAGACCCTGTTGGCTCCGCTAAGCCCCCCGTTTGAATAAAAGCAGCCGCCCTCCTTCTTTGAAGCCTCGTCTTCTCTCCCAAAAGCCCTTGACTTTTATTCCCCAATTCTTCTCCCCAACAGTTCAATCACGGGAGTTCTTGAGGTTCCGTTCTTCTTTAAGTTCCTCATCAGTGCCACGGAAAACAAGCCGCACCGAAGCTTGGAGGAATTAGGGCGCCACGCGTGCGTTGGGTGGGCTTTAAACGGTGGGACAAACATCCCCCCCCCCCCTACTCCCTCATTAGCACGGTTCCTCGGTATCTGAACTGCCAGGAAGTGACAGACCACTGTAAAAGAACAGGTGCTGTTGGGTTTGAGACGCGTGGAGGAGAAAACACTCTCTCATCAAAGCGCCGAGGCGTCTGTTCTGCACTCGTGCCTCTGTCTTCTGTCACAAAGCATCCCAATCACGCCGTCGCCGTGCTGTCATACGGTCATCTGATTGAATCTCACTGTCAAAGTAGGCCTTAATGGCGTAAAGCGCAAGCAGGTTGTTCATCCTATCGGCTCGCCGCCGCCGCCGTCGTTGCGTTTTCGGCGGGCGTGATTAGCAGGCGGACACATGGTGAGCTGAGCTGAGGAAAGGGAAGGGCATGAGAAATCATTAATTACAGCCGCACTGGAGCTGATGAAGTAAATGTGAGATAGTGTAACACGCTGGATTTAGTGAAGTGGACGACAGCACAAGATTAATGGCGAGGCCCCGGCTGATGAGGATGAAGTCGCGGCTTAGCTTGATAATTAGTTTCCAAGTGGAAACAGCCCTCACAATTGTTATTTTTACTTCTCTCTCCGCGTGTTATTATCCCTGGATGATATCTACAGAAGCAGGAGAGAAATATAATTAGGGAGACTTTTACAAACATAACACGAGTGGCGCTTTTCATTGGAAGTCGGGAGAAAATCAGAAGAGGAGGGTTAAACAATTCTTTGGATCAGTGCCTTCACATAAGCGTTTTTTATATGGCGGATTTTTTGGAATAAGGTGCATCCGTTATTTACAGTGCAATTATGTTTTAATATTATAGAATCCTCTAATTGGAACGATAGGTCAACATTTAGCGGGATGTCTCTTGACCCATTCCCCACCTTTCTAGCAAGGTTCATGAAAATTGGCTAAATAATGATTTGCATAATCCGCCTGGTGTTTGTGTTCATTAACAAATTATCATGTGCGCTATGTTTGATTTTTGGCGTCGGAGAATGTGGCAATGTAAAAGCATTCATTACCTTATTTCAAAGGTGTCAGACGTCAACTCGATTTGATGTGGGCCGGACCATTTTAGATATAATATTTAGATATTTTTCTTATCAATGGATTGAAAGAACTGGATCAAAAGCCCTGAATATTCCGTTTTTTTATAGATCTAAAGTGTTTATTTGAGCTTTTTTTCTTAGTAAGGAAAATTTTCTTTTAATCATTATGTTCCATATTAAAGTGGAAAACAGAAAATATTTTTATATATTTTTAGATTTTACAAAATGATTTTTTTACTAAAAACACAAAGAAAAAATGGATTAAAAACTGAAATTATTGATTTAAAAGGGGGAAAATCAGGAAATATAATTTACATCTATAATCTTCATTTTAATTTGATCCTAAAACAGAAAGTCGGCACCCATCATTTACTTTCTCGGGCCGCACAAAATGATTCGGCAGGCCAGATTTGGCCCCTGGGCCGCCACTTTGACACATGTGCCTTATTTGATTGAAAACATGTCTGGGGGATGCTGCTATTGTTATTAGAAATATGGATGCTCCCATGAGATATGTTTTCTGACTTAATCTAGGCCACTGCGTGTTCGGATTAGTTGGTATTTGCCTATTGTGTCCCTCATGTGAACAGGTGTGTGTACTTTGTAATCAACCTTTGTCTGTCTATTTAAATCCTGTGTGTTTATTAGTCTTTTTCGGATCGTCTTCATTGTTTGTTCATGCCATGTTTCTCGTTCCTCGTTTCCCCATGTTTTCTGTCAGGTTTGGTTTTATGTTTTGATTTCTAAGTCCTTAAGTAATTAGTTTTGTTAGAGTACTGCTGGTCCTTGTCCCCTTTGATTGTTTCCCTGCATTTGGGTCCAACGACGTTCCACGTCCGAGCTAGTCGTACCACTGCGTCTCCAGATTAGACACATTTTCTAACAGGCATCACTTAAACTGAGCATGCAATGATGTTGGTTCCAGCAATTAAGCATTCTTTTCATTTCCCAAATGACTGGCAAAACTTGCGGATATTATAATTGCTCTTAGCCACGCATATCTAATATGTGTCTCTTTAAGTGTTAATTAGCACAGGATTTAAAGTGACGTCTTTATGTGGTCTGGTCTGCTGCAAGATGTTGGCGGCAGCCAGCTTTGTGATTTTAGTTTAGGGAATGTGTGATGGTGGGAGTGTGTGTATTTGTGTGAGTGTGTAAGTGTGTGTAGATATGACAGGATTTTCATTAGCACCTATGCATGATGGCTTCTCGCCATTGCTTTGGGACTTAGCGTTTGTGTACATTTCTTCCTATGTGTGATTTTATTGAGGCGCTGAGGTACACGGCGTACGCGGGGTGTGAGAGGGGAGCTCCAAATAGAGGTGGAATTAATGAAGACAACATGTCACATATTTTTGGCAGTGGAGCAGGAACAGGAAATGAAGCTGGGCTCGTCTGGGTGACTGCCGCCCGTGTTCTAGTGTGTCACTGTCCTGTCAGCCTGTGTGTAAAACTGGCAGACATTGATACATGCTCGCCCCGATAACACCCCGCTCCTCTATCCATCATCCACACACTCACCCACATTTGAATACATGGAATGCATACATGTATAATGTGCATATGTGGGTATAGTCTTCTATGTTGGAATTTGTTGTTTTGTGTGACAACTGTTGAATGGGAATTGTGATGTTGGATGGCTTACATAAAGTCAATGAAAGTAAATAGGACTTTTTCAAATTGTATTTATCTATATCAAGGGTGTCAGACTCGGGTTGGTTCGCGGGCCGCATTAACGGCAACTCGATTTTATGTGGGCCGGACCATTTTAGATATAATATTTAGATTTTTTTTATATAAATGGATTAAAAGAACTGGATTAAAAGCCCTGAATATTCAGTTTTTCTAGATCGAAAACAATGTTTATTTGAGCTTTTTTGAATATACTTTTAGATTTTACAAAATAATTTTTGAGCTAAAAACCCAGAAAAAAATGATTAAAAAATTGCAGTTATTGATTTAAAAGGGGGGAAATCGGGAAATTGAATATACATCTATACTCATTATTTTAATTTGATCCTAAAACAGAAAGTCGGCACTCATTTACTTTCCCGGGCCACACAAAATGATGCGGCGGGCCAGATTTGGCCCCCGGGCCGCCACTTTGACACAGGTGGGTTAGCGCGTCGGCCTCACAGTTCTGGGGTCGAGGGTTCGATCCAAGGTTGGTCCTCGCTGTGTAGAGTTTGCATGTGTGCGTGGGTTTTCTCCGGGTACTCCGGTTTCCCCCCTCATCCCAAAAACATACAAAGTAGGATGGTTGAAAACTCTAAATTGGCCCTCACTGTGAGTTTGGATGATTGTTCCCATCATTGTGTGCCATGCGATTGGCAGGCCTCCAATTCAGGGTGTCCCCATGCCTGGCTCCAGCACCCCTTGTGATCCTTGTGAGGAAAAGAGTTTCAGAAAAGGAATGAAAGATTGAAAGTACTGATCAATTCAATAATGCAGGGCTCCCAATTGCTTTGGTGGGAGAGCTTGAACGTTTACTACAGTGATCTTACACTGTCCTCTAGTGTTTTGCTACTGTAGTACAACTGTATGGACGGCGTCTATGTTTATATATTAACGTGTTTTAAAAATGTTAGTCTAATATCCAAATTTTGGCAGCTTTGTGTGTGATATAGAACAATTGTGACATTCCCTGAACCTCCCAAGTGTTCCATCACTTCTGCAATAAACTACCTATTATTTATTTACTTTTAAAAGTCTTTGTTCATCTATTTATGACAGTGTATAATTTTACAAGGTACAAGAAACCTTTATTTCCTTCCACCAATTTGATACTCAAGTTATAACTCCTATTAAATTAAACAGATCAGGATTTCACATTGAGTCAAGTTCTAGACTAAATTTAGACAAGAATATTATTGAAGTATAGTTTGTGCTTTTACTTTTTTATGATGTTGGATTGATTTGTTTCTAATAGTAAAAGTTTGTTTGGGTACACCTTCTGCAGTTGCCGATGTGACCAGAAGAGGGCACTAAAACTTTGTTTTTCTCCCTGTTTAATTCTCTGAAATTGTCATGTTAGTATATAATGTTGATGGTACGTTGCTATTCATTGTTGTTAAATGACATTGTTGTCAGATACCCTTGTTTTATGATGACATCCTTTGAATTATTTCAGTTATCCAAAATATTGTAACTCAAAAGACTGTTAGATTGACCAATAAGAAGCCCTCGTCGATGGGTGTCTAAACTTTTTTTGCCCTCTGCGGCCTTTGTCCTCTGCTAAAAAAAAAAGAACAACCTTTTGACTCTTCCGTACTGAGGTGAGGTTCATGTCACTGATGCCCTAAAGCACACTAGCTGGCACCCAAAGCCTTCCTGCTCAATGCGCTACATTCCAACACTGGCGTACTTAAAATAAAAACTGAAGAGCTTCAAATGGATTTCTAATGTAAATATTTATCAAAGCCTTCACTTCCTCCCTTGTCCGAACTGGAACTAAACTAACTCATAACAGATATCAGGACAATGTCTAAGTCAAACACAGTAAGAGTGTACCACTGCATCACTTCAGGCGACATTTTTAGAATTTAGAAAAAGAAAAAGCTCAATGAACCTTATTTATGTTGTAAATTATTCTTGCGTTCCTCGTGAAAACATGAGGTAAGTATAATGATTTTGTTTGTCATCCAAGATGTTCCCTGCTCCATTTAATGAAACATAACAACTCCAAATGGCTGCTAAAGTGCAGACACATGGTTTGACATGTATAGAGCATTTATTGATTGATTTAATGTCATCCATAAAGTAGAAATTAATCTGGTTTATGCTACTGATAATCTGTTTTGACAATTGTAATTATTTTCTGCTGAGTATCCAAAAGAAAAGGAAAAAACTACTCCTGCATCTAACCAGATGGAGCCAGCACATTCTATATGCAAAAGCCTGGGCAAAGTTAACAGTATTTTTAACTAAATAAATAACAGGGATTAAAAACAATTATGTCAAACTATAACCATGCAATATTTATTATCCAAGGCATTAGATCAGGGGTGTCAGACTCGGGTTGGTTCGCGGGCCGCGTTAACGTCAACTCGATTTCATGTGGGCCGGACCATTTTAGATATAATATTTAGATATATTTTTTAATAAATTGATTAAAAGAACTGGATTAAAAGCCCTGGATATTCGTTTTTTTATATATCTAAAGCAATGTTTATTTTAGCTTTTTTTAATATATATTTAGATTTTACAAAATGATTTTTGAACTAAAAACACAGAAAAAATGAATTAAAAAATTACAATTATTAATTTAAAAGGGGGAAAATCAGGAAATTTAATATACATCTATACTCTCATTTTAATTTGATCCTAAAACAGAAAGTCGGCACTCATGATTTACTTTCCCGAGCCACACAAAATGATGCGGCGGGCCAGATTTGGCCCCTGGGCCGCCACTTTGACACACGTGCATTAGATTAATGCAGAATTATTTAAGAAAATGTATTTCTCACCATCCCAAGTGCTATTTTTTAACAAAGTGGCTTAAAAAACAACAACAATAATTATAAATGTAGCACAATAATACCTGTTATCATTTATTATGATACTATGTTTTAGATAAACAAATATGGGACTAATAATCATAAGTGACATGTGCATTGCTGCCAAAATGCTTCAAAAAGTGGAAATTCTTCAATTATGACAAGCTCACGATGACAATAATTCTGAAAAATTTGATCATGTTATTCAACATATATTGGTCTGTAAAAACGTATGTGGAATAACTAATTTGCAGATTGGAATTTCCATTACAGAAATATAATCATCATATTTTAAGGCTAACAAATGTGTTTCCAGGCATTCATCACCATATCCTGGATGACCAAAGTTGCTTGAGAGTGTTGGACTGGCTGAAGCTGAGCCAAAATGGTGAGCAGGACATCAAAGCTCCACCCTCTGTGAGTACGCCAGATGTCCCGCGGTCATTTTTACACTCACACCCGAGCGCATGACACGTAGCGGCGTGTAAGCGTATCGACAGAGGTGGATGGGCTGCTTGGAAATTGGAAAAGGAAGTCCGTATTTATGAGGTGGCTTGAGATCCTGTGTTAAGACTGGCTTAGTCTGCCACTCTCCCTCTGACAACCCTGTTTCCCCTGCGCTTGGGTGACCAGCGACCCATCGAGTTGAAGGAGCAAAGGCAGAACGCCTGTCAAAAGAGGTCCAGACCAGACCTGGACCAATAGCTAACATAGACGAGCAGGTGATTCAGCAAATGACACGGATGCCACTCAGAGTTTCTATGTCCTCACCGTGCCTGTGTGAGTTTTCTCCGGGTACTCCGGTTTCCCGCCACATCCCAAAAACATGCACGATAGGCTGGTCGAACCCTCTTAATCACGTGTCAAGGTGGCGGCCCGGGGGCCAAATCTGGCCCGCCACATCATTTTTTGCGGCCTGGGAAAGTAAATCATGAGTGCCGACTTTCTGTTTTAGGATCAAATTAAAATGAAGAGTATAGATGTGTATTAAATTTCCTGATTTTCCCCTTTTAAATCAATAATTGTAATTTTTTTAATCATTTTTTTTAATTTTGTAAAATCAAAAAATATGTTTAAAAAAAACAAGCTAAAATAAACATTGTTTTAGATCTATAAAAAACTGAATATTCAGGGCTTTTAATCCAGTTCTTTTAATCCATTTATAAAATTAAAAAAATCTAAATATTATATCTAAAATGGTCCAGCCCATGTGAAATCGGGTTGACGTTTAAGTGGCCCGCAACCCAACCCTGACACCCTTGCTCTAAATTGCCCCTGGATGTGAGTGTGAGCACGAATGTTCATTTGCATCATCGTGCCCTGCGATTGGCTGACCTCTCATACTACCCAAAGTTGTTTGGGCTAGACTCCAGCACCCCCACGGCCTATTCATTTGCCTTGTGACATCATGGAAGCATCAGCACGTCCCACAGAGACTTCAAGTGAGAGGTTAGCCGTGTGGTCGCCGCTCCTCCGCCACTTCAACGAACGTCTTGGCCGCACATCAAATGTGAGGTTACATGAGCGATCTCCCAGAACTTGGGATCCCCTCCCCCGTCCCCCGACCCTCGACGCGGCCTCGTCACTACGCCCGCCGCACCGCGGCCAGCACATGTGAGTCAAATTATTCTAATTGAGCTGGGATGGAGTCGGGTGTGATGTGATCTCTCTCTTCATCCCGCCCCACGTCCCCCTGGAAGATATTTGTCAAGTGGCCAGCAAGCATCTTTTGCCCCGCCCCTTTCGCCTGTAACACAGAAATCAATTAACCCCTTTCAAGTCTGATCAAAGCGCCTGATCGCCACACAGGCCTTTCCACAAGTTGCGGGACAATTAGCCTAGCTTGCCTTTAGCCACTGTGTACATACAGTAGGAGCGTAGCGCAGACACACACACACATACACACACATACACACACACACATACACACACACACACACAACATACAAAGAAGAATATATTATTTATGTTGTTTATGTTTCTTAAAGACATACAAAGTTAAGTCCTCTTTCATATATGATCATTTTAGCAAAAAGAAAAAGGAATTTTGACCCAATAGAACAAGGGTGTCAGACTCGGGTTGGTTCGCGGGCCACTTTAACGTCAACTTGATTTCACGTGGGCCATTTTAGATATAATATTTAGATTTTTTTTAATAAATGGGTTAAAAGAACTGGATTAAAAGCCCTGAATATTTAGTTTTTTATAGATCTAAAACAATGTTTATTTTAGCTTTTTTAAATATATTTTTAGATTTTATAAAATGATTTTTGGACTAAAAACACAGAAAAAAATGGGTTAAAAAATAACAATTATGGATTTAAAAGGGGGAAAATCAGGAAATTTAATATTCAGCTATACTTTTCATTTTAATTTGATCCTAAAACAGAAAGTCGCCACTTATGATTTACCTTCCCGGGCCTCACAAAATGATGCGGTGGGCCACATTTGGCCCCCAGGCCGCCACTTTGACATGGGTCTTATGAGGTTGTGAAGTTTGAGGTTCAATCCAATCAGTGTAAAAAGAGCAAAAGTCATTCAAAACAAGCTTTCCATTAATTCATTCATTTTCTGAACCACTTACCTTTACAAGGGTGGTGCTGGAGCCAATCCCAGCTAACTATACAAGCTCCAGGCGGGGGACACACTGAATCAGTGGCCAGCCAATCTCAGGCTGCACTGAATTCAGATGATATTAATTATTTTATCATTTTAAATTTGTTGTGTTTTATTTTTGTGGTTCAGGGTTTTTTTTTTCCATTGGTGTTTATATGTCATATCTTCTATTGCACGTGTCAAAGTGGTGGCCTGGGGGCCAAATCTGGAGGATTTAGTTCAAAAATAATTCTTGTAAAATCTAAAAATATATTTTAAAAAAGCTAAAATAAACATTGTTTTAGTTCTATGAAAAACTGAATATTCAGGGTTTTTAATCCAGTTCTTTTAATCCAATTATATTTAAAAAAATCTAAAAATCATATCTAAAATGGTCCGGCCCACATGAAATCGAGTTGACGTTAACGCGGCCCGCGAACCAACCCGAGTCTGACACCCCTGTCATAAGAGGTTCGTTATAGTGAGAAAAACAAGTTTACATCCCCAATTTAGGATGGATGCAGTGACACATTACCAACACTAGTGGGGGCCCATCTTTGAAAATTCACTACACCACTAACTTGATGTGGAACTGAAGAATAATAGTCTCGACAACCAGTAATATAATTGAAAAGTAAAATGGGAATGGGCTGGCTTTTATCGCCCCTAAGTAGCTTGCGCCCTTGGCAGTCGCCCACATTGCCCATGGCAAAAACCGACCCTGGTGACATCAAACTGTTCGGACTCGAG
The DNA here is from genome assembly GCF_051989625.1 of Stigmatopora argus. Lineage (NCBI taxonomy): Eukaryota > Metazoa > Chordata > Actinopteri > Syngnathiformes > Syngnathidae > Stigmatopora > Stigmatopora argus. Next base: position 3,247,935 of record NC_135391.1, read on the forward strand.
GCTATGAGGTGCGATTGTAGCTTTTGTCCATAGACAGGTGCACTGACCCTGTCCACCCTGGAAGGTGCCGCTTGCGTTTTATTTGACAATAATGGCAGTCCGGCCTTTTTTAACAACCACCTGGATGCAATAAAGGGCGAGCTCCTGAGCTCTGGCTGCCCAGAGGATTTCCCAGCAGCTCCCGCGGGACCTCTGGCTAGTTAAGATGTTTATTAAGCTGAAAGTGGTCCAGTGGGAAAACACGGCACTTCTGAGAGATTCGGGCCAGCAGTTTTCTTGTTAGTCGGCGCTCTCCCCTGAGACTTGGCTTTCTTTTCCTTTCAAACCACGGAGGGAGGACGGGGTCAGTTCAAGGGGCCACGAGGTCGACCGACTGGTAACTAGGCGCATGAACCCGGCAAGGGAAAAATTCCAAAACTTTGGAACGTTAGCTAAACACACGGACGACGTGTCACGTCCGTGTCAATTGAAATTTGACAGCGGTCATGGTGAGATAGGAATTTGAGATTGGCTTCTTCCTGGCGGACCGTATCTTGTTCTCATGATCAGATGGGAATCTTTTGTTAATGATTGTAATCTCAATCTAATTGGAAGTCTTTTGTGGGAAAAAGTAACCCTCAAAAAAGCAGTTGAGTTCTTAGGAATTAAATGCCCCTTTTCCAACCCATTTTTTTTGTCTGGCATAATGTGATTTTACAAGAATATCATAGTTGACCTAATAGGGATGTCCCATTTTTACATATTTTAGCTCGGAAAATAGCAGATCCGAATGTTTTATTTCCCTAATTTGAACAATATATACACAACATTAGTCCTTTTTTTAAAATCAGTTTTGGAGCACAAAATATCATTGCAAACAAATTTTATGTTTAAATATTTGGTTCTCTTAAATTAGCTTATAACATATAGTAGTCCAATTTGGTCAATAGAGATTCTCTGGACTCCAATTTTCTTGAATTTTAGGCTCTCTTTGTTCTATAAAGTTAGTTAGTTAGTGCCAATAAAAATATATAGTAAAAATGTACTGTACGTGCATGTATTTTTTGCAATATAGCTTTGGAAATATAGCTTTAGAAAAAATGTAATGTGATAAACTGAGCTCTGTTGATTGTGATTTTTCTTTTCTTTTTTTACTTTTATATTGTCGGTGGACATTTCCTCTTTTTTCTCCAAAGTTTCTTCCCCTAGCGTAACTATCCGATCAATGGATGTCAAAATTATCATCTGTGGCCCCGTGAAGCCCTTTGAGACATTTGTCGTGATTAGACTTTAAAATTGGAAAAGCAGTATATAAACTCCAAATGGTGTCTACTACGTTCAGACGACGGTTCTGCTTGGCGGTTGCCAGATTTTGACCTCAATAAGCTTTCCTGGCCCTCCAGTTCAAAGCGGTACTCTCTAGCCCGAGGGGCTCTGCCCTCATAACTTCATCTACCCTTTATTTTTTTCTCAACGCCGTCACCCTCGCTCTGCAGGAGTATAAAAGAAAAATGGCGTGCTTAAAAATACTCCTATACTTTACAGGACTGCGACAAACTGATACAACTCTTTTCTTGCTCTATTGTATTTTTAAGGCTAGTTTTGTCGCAAGCATGCCGTCAGTTGAATGGCTATTGGTTGGGTTTTTAGTGCTCTCTGCCTTATGTTCTGGACAGATTAGAAATGCCTTGCGACAGATGCTGTCTAGATCTTCACCATCAGATACAGACAGCTGCAAAACATCTGGATGATTTCTACCTTCAATTCTGGTGTATTAATCTACACTTCAATGCAAAACAGAATTAATGATACATTGCAAGTGAGCAATCTGGCAAATATTGACTGCATTTTTTTTAAGTATTCTTTATTTATCAGGAAATTAATGTGAGACAATTGGAGGTGCTTTGTTGATAGTTAAAACTTTCTTACGGTAGCCTGTGCATGTGACGTATTGTTTTTCCAAAGTTCTCAATGAGGGCTTTCTTGCTTGGGTTGACTTACGGGCCTTGGATTAGCACCTGTGGTGTGTATGGTTAGAGAGATTTACGATTCTTTGGGCTCTCATCAGGAGTTGGAGATAGTCAAATTACACGTGGGTGTGTATCTCTTGGAGGTATTCCATGCCCGTGGGTCCATTTTATCTGAAATTATCTTGCTGTGGGCTGGCTTTCCTTGTGTCTCTTTTGCCTATCAATTGAATGAAGGCAAGTTCTGCAATAATGCAGGTCAGATGAGTCTCAAATGGTCTAATTCTTTCATTTGGCACTAACTACGGCTGATTTATTTATTTATTTTTTAAATTGTATTGTTCGTGCGTTCAGATTTTAATAGACTTGTAGGTAAGACGCTTGAATATATGTATGCATTTTTTCCAATTAGTTTATTTTGAAGGACATGTTTGTTAATACACAAAATAAGCTATTCATTCATTTCAAATGTGGCTTTTTCGACAGTGATTAGATAGGATTATAATGTTTTTATTTAAAATATTTTTTGCACATTGCAAAGCATTTTCTTAAAGAGTCAATATGCAAGTGAAGAATAACCATGCCATTTCTGACCAATAGCAAGCAAGACCCTTTTGCTGAATGACATAATAGAACATTTGGATGAGAGACATATTCATACAAAATGTTAGTGGTATTTATTATCTTATCTATGCTTGAAATGTTTTTATGTAACTCCTCGTTTAGTAAGTCATATTTTACAGTATTTTTATCATTTTTTTCTTAATTTAAAACAATGTACTGTGGGTACATTCGGAAAAAACGTACTTTTATACACGTTTTCTGTAGTTGTTTGCACCATTTGCACAATATGGTGTAATGTCTAATTTTCGCCAGCAGGAGGCAATGTTGTAATTCAAAAGTCTGATTTTTGGCTTCAAATCACGTTTTAAAATCAAATCAAAGTATAAAAAGCAGCCACTACCAGTCTAGTTAGAACCATAAAAAATAATTGAATAAAAAAACCACAAAAACTGAGCACACTTCGTTACACGAATCATTAATTTTCATCGTCAACAATTCTACACTCCCGCAAAATCTTTAGTACATAAAATTTAAAGACTTAAAAAGCAATTATTTATTATTATTATCGTTATTAATCATGTTGTGATTTTTTTTAGCTGTATTTAGTCTCCCATTCATTATAATTATAACTGTTGTGAGAATAGGCGAAATTGTGGTTAAAAACGACTTTAAAAGAAGAAACATTTTCAAAATATAAATTTATTCATAATTTCAATTCAAATTCCTAGGCAGGTCGTCTGACATCAATCTAATAACAATTAATATCATTTAATATCCATGTTTATGAATGGAAAATATATATACCATAAGATTATTAGTTTTAATTCCAACCCATGAACACACACGAGTACAAACTGCTAAATAAATTATGTTGAAATCATAAAAGACGTCAAAATCGCTTCCTTCATCCAGGATTTTCATCGGGCCATCTGTCAAAAAAACGCTGCCCATTTGTCAGAGGATGGAAGATATGTAAATCCACTAGATCATAAACAAATACTGTAGAAATGCATAGGTTGATTTTGTATAATCCGCGATGATTTGTGTGCGTGTGTGTGTTAGTGTGTGTTTTGGTTCAACACTGAGTATTTTTTTTAGTCAAGATTTCTGTTTCTCGTTTGTAAAACTGCAAAACAACCATTAAAAATAATAATAATAATCATTGCATCTACTTTAACGAACTATATTTGTGAATGAAGCATTTTCCCATTTAAACCTGTAGCTGAAACTGTAGGTCCAAAATGGCTCCTTCGGGCCTGTTCTGCATGCAAACCTGGTCATTTTGTGCAATCTAGCCGAAATTATAGAAGGGGTTGAAATAGCAGGTTTCGTGCGCAATCGACTAATCCAATTACATCCGATTCGTCACAAATGTCTCCCTCCCATTCGTCCAATCGGCACCAGGGTTGATCTGCAACCCGATAAGAGCCGTGGAAGCCGTCACAGCTGCAGGAATTAGTTGGAAATGACGGGGGAAGAAGCTTCATTCCCAATCGTTGGAAAACAAAAGAAACCCTTTAAAATAGAAAATAAAGGCGCAACTCTGTTTAAAGAGGAGAATGCTTGCAAAATATATATGCCAAAAGCAATTAAATCATGTATGCATGTTCATTATATTCATATTTAGTGATGTTTAACCTTGAAATGTCATCACTATTTAACATTAACCTGAAATTTGGGTTTTGCAACAGCAGATTCGTTTATTTGTGAACCTCCAATGTGACAAATGTTGGAGTAATAATTAAAAATAAAGCTTATATATCTATATATTTTTAATTCCCTCATAGAATTGCACTGCTTCATCAATAAGTCAATCCTTTCCTCGCAGTTATAACTTAATTATATATAATGTCATTGAAAAAAAACATATTTGAGCAGAAAATGACTTCATTTTGCACTAGTCGACACATTTTTATAAAACAATGCCTTACTTGAGATGTGTATTTTGATTTAAAAACATAATGGGAAAAAGTTCATTAAGAAAAGCAACAAAAAAACACATTCGTTTCTGTTTATCTAAGCATGAAGGTGCCTACATTTAGATGTTAAATTATTCATCACCTTCTTCCAGGATGTATCTACACGTCCACTTAGTAGTTCTCTTACCTTCTGGGCAGGATGCAACATAGCTTCCTGGAGATGTAGCTGCTCTCAGAACGTTCTGGTTCGACTTTAGAACTTCGTCTTGTGTTCTTAACCCACACCTGCTGCCCATGCTCCTTTCCTATATATGTGTTTTTCCCCCTGCCTTGTTTAAAGTGAGCGTGGCCTTCTCATGCGGGGGGTCATTAAAACACCGCCAGCTAAAGTTGGACGATTGATTTATTGAATGAACGATCTGATCCATCATACGAACTCCAAATTCGAATGGCCGGGCGTGTGTGTATGTGGACTGCTGTTGTTTTTTTGTGTGTGAGTGTATTGATTAAAAAGTATTGATGATGCTCAGCTCATAATGCTGCTCGCCGGTGCAATCATCTCAGATTGTGTAAGGTTGGAATCGACCTTTGGAATTATGGATTCGACTTTATGACAGGGAGGAGGAGCCGAATATGTGTTCTTCAACGAGGCCATTAAACTAATTTTGTTTTAAATGATTGCAGACTAGTAAGGCATTTGAGGCGTGTGAGATGAGTTGGGAAGTTCCTGTGGTGAACAGTAGAGGGCGTGTTGACTAATCTGACTCACTGTTATCAAAATGCTGCAGGGCACCGTCTGCAAACTCCACAAAGGCCTCGAAAAAGGGAATATACACGCTGCAAACTGAAAGTGTAGTAGTGGTGGTAGTAGTAGTAGGAGTAGTAGTAGTAGTGGTAGTAGTAGTGGAAGTAGTCTTTACATCTGAGTGGTCTGCATCTTTACAGAGGCTCATTTTAAATATACAACTTGGTGGCTTGATAAATCAAGGGACACTGATGCATAATATGATTATTCATGTTAGTACTATATTATTATTGCATCTTAATTAATTTTAACTGTGCTGTTGTTTACATGCGATACATTCAATTACAGCTTGTTTTTGCAGACCAAGCAACAAATAGGCAAAATACACACATCTATGCACACACACACACACTATTTTTTAAATGTATGCATGTGCTGCATGATTATTTTTAAAACATTATCATCGAAGCCATTGACCTGATTATTATTAAGTTAGATTTGTAACTGAAATGTTTTTACGTGTCGACAGCACTAATTTAATTTCTGTAAACCATCTAATAAAATTAAGCTACTACAATTCTCTTACGTTGACAGGATTTTTAAGCATATTTGCTGTTATGCTCTTTTATTGAATTCACAAGAATTACATTTCAAATCATGATTATTATTATAATGATAGGCCAGTGCTGGCTTTTATTATTATTGGGAGATTTAGCCATGGCCTTTTCAATCTGTTATCACTTCCGATCACCAGGTGCATCCGCTAAAGGAGATATACTTCTAATGGAAACAAAAAGAACCACGTGATGCTCCCTCATATATATCTAAAAATCTTCATTATACAAATACCTGTTTTATTGCTCAAATGGGCCATGCCCGTATTTTGTTAAGGTACAATTTGCCTGTTTTTTGGCACGGTTTGGTGAAATAGCACGGTACGTTTGGGTCGAATATTCTTTTGTGCAATATGATTGTCGTTGCTGCAATGCACTCCAAAAGCATCCCAATGCATGTGAGTGGGGAGTGCAAAAAAAAAAAAGTGCAGCCATGCCCGCACGAGTGGGAGGTTCCACTCGCCTCAATCACGATGTGAGGACTTGAACAGGGACACGAGCACAAGCGAGCAAGTAAGCAACCTCCCGCATGAGTTGGTGCCGGGACATCTCCACACGCCTGTCTTCGGACCTCATGTCTGCCGCCGCCGTCGTCGTCTTCTTCTTCTTCTCGGAGCAACTGTGATTGCATCGCCAAATCGGCACTCATCGCTCCAACGACACGCAAACGCGTCTTCGGTGCTGATTTTTACAGGTGACAGCGAACGCGCCTACTTTGAGCGTTTTTGTCGCGTGGCGCTTCCAAACGCGTAAAAACGTGTTTTGTTTTGTTTTTAAAGATATGGCTGATCAACAGGTTTGGATTTTGGCGATTCGGGTTGTCGAGTCGGTTACGGTGGAGACTCGCGTGAATGTGTTTTTTTTGTTTTGACGGCTTTTCCAACAGGTCCGGTGGAAGCACCACGGCTTTCTGCGGGGGAACCATCCCACACGTGCATCATGTTGGACGGGATAAAAATAGAAGAGCATCCGCTGAGATCGGGACAAGCGCTGGGTGTCATGATCGGTGAGTTGCAGCGGAAAATGATCAAATTAATAATCGAATAACTCCATTTTTGGGCTCGTACGTAACATTTATTTTTGGAAAATGACTTATTTATTGTCGTTACTTTTATTTGCGAGCATTTCAAGCGCAATCTGACATTTCAGGGGATGCGCATTGAATCCGAGGCCTTGATTTGAGGTAGTTTGAATTAGTTGAATTGAATTCGATTTTTTTAATTTTGTTTTAAGGGACGGACTGTCACCACCAGACCGTGTGTGAAGGCTGCCACCGGCCCATCTCTGACCGCTTCTTGATGAGGGTCAACGAGTCGTCGTGGCACGAGGAGTGTTTGCAGTGCACAGTGTGTCAACAGCCTCTCATCACCAGCTGCTACTTCAGAGAAAGGAAACTTTACTGCAAGCACGACTACCAACAGTAAGAATTGCGATTTTTCTCTTTCTTCCCTTTTTTTTAAAATTACAAAACTGCTTTTTAGAGGATGCTTGCTGATTCTGTGGCCTGCCAATTAATTGTGTGCATCAATCTGATAAGCCATATTTGGATTTTTAATAGGTGGTGTTATCATTTTTGGGAAAAAATGTGCAGGAAATTCATGTCTTGCAGTTAAAAACGGCCCCTAGAAATAACTAATGGTGCGTGTGTTTTGGGAAAACTGAATGCATTTTGGATTTTTTTTTAATTAATACTGTTCGAGTTATTATCTTTATTATTGTAAGTGTATACAACAAAATATATATATTACCGGCTCATTTAACAGGATCAAATGCCTGTTTTTTAACCACTCTTTCCGTATTTAATATTATGCTGCTGTCTTCCTATATCAAAATATATTTTTTTTGTGTCCATAAAAGTAAAAATTACTATTTTCATATCCCCTTAAATATGAACATGTTTTACATTTTAAACCTACGTGTTTATATATAATTATTTCTCAATCAAAAGGCCCAGCCAAAATGAGCACGCGCGTCATTTAAGGTTACACAGTCCTAAGTATGGTTTACGTAAACCTGTTGACACGTTTTTTTAGTTTTTTTATTAAAGGTAATTATTAAAATTCCATTCTTGTGCGCGTGCACCACTCCATAGCGCGAACATGTATGTGCCATATTTACACACAGTCGCATGCATGATTTAAGTGTTCACTACTACAAATGTTGCTACTTCAATGGAAAAAAAAAAAAAAGGAATTACAAATTTTATATTTTTGCTGTCATGTCATTGTAACTCAAAAGACAGACAAATCTAATCATTTATCTCGACTTCAAACCCAGTCATAACACAGCTTTATTAAGATAGACTCCATTATATTTAATGCCTGAGAACAAAAATCAAAATTTATTATTGGATTCTTTTATTTTCATTGTCTGTTGTTACATTACCTGAATTATATTTATGGTTATATACTGTGGTTTAGCAATCGGATTGTTGTTTGGGCCTTGAGGACCTTTGGGTGTCTCTATGTTGCTCTTTGCATACGCGCTTTTCATGCTTGTTATCAAATTGTTCAGCTTTTTGTCTGGCCTGTTTAAAAAAAATTCCCCTCCCATTATGGGGACACGGTGGCTCCCTGTCAGACACCTTGCTCGCAACAAAGAAATACATCCATCGCCGTGTGTGCTACTCCCGCAGCTTTGTGACAGTCTAGTTGCAGGATAACAATGGGGGTAAAAATCACAGCAGTAACTATGGTTTACCACAGTTTTGGCGTTTGGGGGAACCCGAGCGAGAGAAGGAACACTTCCCTTGTAATTTTAAACCAAAGCCTATTCGCTGTCGTGTGTTTGTCAAAAAATGAGAACGATTTTTTGACCAATTGCGTCCGTCGACTAGGAAGTCCACTTCTTTTGTCCTTTCTTATTCCTGTCTGTAACATAGTCAACTTGTGTGACCCGCTGGGTGCCATCCTGCGTTCTTGTGCTGTTATTCAAACGCATCTTTTAATGCTTGGTCCACTTTGCAACCCCCTTTTTGCGTTTACGGTCAAAGCTAAAGCGAAGGCCCACGCCGCCACACACACACACACATACATACACACACATGCAGAAAGACAGTGTCCCCTTTTCTTATTTATTCCACGTGCAGTGATGGGATATTTAAGGATGTAATTGGCACCTTTTTGACTTTTATGACACCTATTTAAGATGCATTTGTCAGCCCACAAACTGCTTGGGGCTGTGAAGAGAGAGCTTCTAGCATTGGAGGTTCTCTTGCCTAATTACATTCCTTCAGCAACTGATTCATGCTCCATAATCAGCTCTCACCAGCTATAATAAATCAAGGAATTGGCAAGCAGTCTTTTTTCACACCTTTGGTACAGCTTTAACTGTAGACAGGGGAAAACAATTGTGTACCATGTTATTAAAACTCCCACCAACACGGTTCAGTTAGTTTTACTCCATATAGTGCAATTATATAGTAACAAGATTGGATTTTATTATCCTTTTATCCCGTATGTTTTTTTATTTCTTTCACACAGAAAGTCGCTGACCTGTATTTATTGCGGATGTTTTGACCTAGATTTTAAGGAAATTGGAATTTATGTGTTGGTGAAACAGGTTTGGCAGGTTTTGGTTGATTTGGAAATTGGGAAATTGAAATTTGAAGGGGTTTTGGAAGATGAGTTAAAAAATGGAAGTTGATTTGAAAAAAAATGGTATTTGTTAGGAATTGTTGGTTGAAAAAAAATGATTTTTTTGGTCCAGATGTGACTGCTTTGAGATGTTTTGGGTGGATGGCAAGGGCAATAGTCAAGAGCGAGAGCGTGCTAGAGGCCAAGTGGAATTGCACCCACCTTGCGTTTTCAAAAAAAAAAAAAATCCGTTCCCTAGAGCAGGGGTAGGGAACCTATGGCTCTGGAGCCACGTGTGGCTCTTTTGATGGTTGCATATGGCTCTGAGCTAAAATATGGAAACCGGTGGTGAGAGAGCCGAGTCCCGAATGCACCAATAGGAACGTCACGTCGGCACTGTGGCATTGACTTTTTTTTCATTAGAGTCTTCTGCATCTATTCTCTCATTGATACTCATTGTTATTCATTGATTAGCAACAGCGTAACAATGTTGTCAAAAGAATTCAAAGACTTTTTGTACTTTAAAAGTGGTAAAATGACTAAAAAATTGGCACATTTTCACGTATTTTGACTTTTAAATTGTGAGTATGGCTCTCAAGGAATAACATTTGAAAATAGTAATTGTTTATGGCTCTTTCTTTCAAAAAGGTTCCCAACCCCTGCCCTAGAGGGACTTTTCCTTTAAGCAAGCTTTCATCAAGTGAGGCTATCACAAGGCCAAAGTGTCGGGCCACAATCCACTAATAGACGGCCTCATTAGAAAGCGACATTACAAAAAAACTACACTGAAAATGTAACCACATACCTTTACAACCTGCATCTCTGGGTGTAGTAAATAGCACAGTAATATTTCATAGTCAGGCTGTACTTGAGAATATTTTATCCGGCGTGATAACTCCTGATGGTCACGAAAACAACAACACTTGCATTTTTTTTTTTGAAGTAGTAAGCAATGTTTCAAATCAGGTCATGCCAGGTAGGATGGGGAGTAGATCAAAACGGCAGTGATGAAGCCATAAAAATGGACAATCCCAATGGGTCTCACCTCCCATGCATGCTGGACGATCCCCAAGTGTGCTGAGAGCCGCCTTTTTAGAGCTGTTTGGAGTACCCTCCTGTGAACTTGTTGTTTTTTAATTAGCTGAGCTTGTGACGCTACAGCAGTGCGCGGGGTAGATGCTGACCGCTGGTTTTTTCTTGTTAGCTAGCCCAATATGTGTGTGTGTGTGTGTGTTTTGTAACTCCGTCCAGGACACCCCCATACACATAGACAAAAAAGATACAGCAAAAAATAGATGTCACTAATGTTGTCAATCCAATTGCTAATTTTAATATTTCATTTAAGACTTGCTTTTTTTTTCTGGAAAAAAAAACAAGTGAGCAATTTTCCCATCTGATCTTTGTTTGTTCCTTGGAGGGGACCTTTCTCCACTATCGATCTTTCCAAATGCAGCCTAAAAAGGATAAAAATGTGTCTCGAGCACTGTTCTTGTGTAAATAACAATGAGAGAGCTCCAATGTTAGAACGCTAAGCTGCATAATATTGCTTCAGCTTGCTGGGATTTTTAGCGCTCGGCGATCAGCTAGCTTGAACTGACCCTGTTCCTCTGTAAGGAAGTATTGGGTTCTGTATCAACATGGCTTGGTCTCTTCGAGCTGTATACTCGGATGCGTCTTTTGACTTCGCACTGTAACGGTTCCTGTTATACTTTCGTAAAAAACAAAAAAAAATTCTGCCGTAAATTTGCCTTAAGTTGCTGTTTATTGTTCAGATTTTGAGACTTCATTCTTTATTATGGACGATTTTCTTTGTGGAAACGGTGATATGAAAAGATTGTAAAGATTACCGTACTTTTCGTACTATCAGTCGCACCTGAGTATAAGTCCTATTAGCCAAGAACGTAAAAAAATGACGTAAAAAAATATATAAGTCGCACTGGGCAAATAATGCACAATGCAAAACAAAAAAAATAAATATATATATATATATATATACGTATACTATAAGTCACATTGGTGTTTAAGTTGCATTTTTGTGGGGGCAGTTTTTTTAATTTATCAGTAACCAAGAAGAAACATTGTATGTAAAATAATAATAAGATATAAGATATGTAAGAACAGACAAAACAGGCACCTGTTAATATAAATAAATAAATATATATATATATTTTTTTTATAACTTTAGCCTAAAGAATACAACATAACAACCTGTTACTCAGTAACCACGAAGAAACATTGTACATAAAATATGTAAGAACAGACAAAACAGGCACCTGTTAATATAATATATACATTTTTTTTATAACTTTAGCCTAAAGAATACAACATAACAACCTGTTAGCGGTCAGAGTAAAAAAATAAAATACATATATAAGTCGCACTCGAGTATAAGCCGCAGGCTGAGCCAATGTAGGGAAAAAAATGACTTGTAGTCCAGAAAATATGGTACACACAATGTTAAATCTTCTTTTTTTAAGATTAAGTATCAAGGTGGCAATTTTAGGTTGAGGTGTTTTTTAGTGGACATAAATGCTAAAGATGTGTGCGTATATTTTTTTGGGGGGGGGGGATTGAGCGCACACACAAAGCAAAGCACTTTGCAGGATGCTTTGTGAAGCCACAGAGGCTCAGCCATGGTAATGCCATCACCGCTCTAATGGCCAGGCTGGTGGCGAAGGATGTGGAAAAGAGGACTGTGTGCATATGTGTGTGTGTGTGTGTGGATGCAGTGGTGCAGTAGAGGAGAAGGATCTGCCTGGTGTGCTCACATTACACTGCGTGATAGCAGAGGGGTGCAGAGGAACTCAAGCATGCAATTTGTTGCTAGCCACAATTTAACCTCATCTCCTGAAGCCGGCTGTTCGGCAGCCAGTGGGACACGTCAGTCAATCGGGGGAAGCTAATCAGTGACACCGGCGAGAGAAAAAAGTCCCAGGCTTGGCAACAAGCGTCATTTTCATTACTCCAAGTCCTAGGGCCTTCAGGTTTATTTTCACAGCATGACAACTTTTCATAACAAAAAAAAAGGAAAGCAACCGCAACCATTAAAGCAATTTACAAATTAGAACGTTTCGAAACGTGTGAAATGCTGCCACGGCATCGTTTTGGATTCGAATACGCCGGGTTACGTTGGAATGGATTGAAGGAAGATGTTTAGAATACGGCCAAAAGTTACATTTTTGCAACATTTCCAATTGCATTTCACATCCATTTGTCTCCTTTCTTTTGGTCATGTGCAAAGCACATTTGTTCTGAGGACAACTCGAGAAGAACTTGCTTCTTCGGGCTGGAAAAGCGGAGAGCTAGCCTTTACCGTTGGCCCAACAGGGTCGCTGTTGGCCCCAGCCGAGTATATGTGATCCCAGTCTGGAATGTTTTTCCAACACGTAGGCTTTTCACAGATACACTAGAGAGGACTGGCATCACAGTGGCAAGTGCTGCATTCAGACTGTTGTGTGCTCAAGGCTTACTCTCACACTCATGTCACACATTCTAGCTCTACATGGCAATGAGCAGAGTCGTGCGTTTGCCAACCTGCTCTCCACATTTGGTGAGGGTGTGGGCAAATATGCGTATGCACTCACTCGCTTCCTCTTCCTCTCTTCCCTTCGTCTCTTTGTCTCTTATCCCGACAATCCTTTCCACCGTTTCAGCCCGTTTTCAGCCTCCTCGCGACTCTAAATTTCCGCCAGATATTCGCGCCGATGCGACAAAACGCGTTTCTTTTGTCTTTCTTTCCCGACTACTTTTAATCTTCATCAAATGAGATTAGCACCACCGCAAAACCGGTATTCCCGCTCACAAGTGACTGACAGAGATTTGCACTTTTATCATTAAGTGTGACACTAAGCCGGTCAGAGCTTTGTCTTGAAAAGAGGCTCTGACGGAAACGGGGGCTCCTAATCCTTTTATTTGTGTCCGACCCAAAAAAAGAGGGAAGAATGGGGCCAGGGTCATAGAATGTCTCCCCCTCCCGAGACCTGGCCTCCACAGACAAGTGAGCATGAGACGCAACTTATGTGGTCTACGCACACGAGTGGACATTCGCATCAACGGAAGCACGATAGCGACGCAAAATATCGGTTTAAACCAGGTGTCTTTGTCTTGCGTTGGGGTCTGCGTACGTGCTGGCAAAATTTGGACTCGCAGAAATGTGTAATTCTGACGAGGATGAGATGAATGAAGTTTGCTGGTTGGCTGGTCAAGGTCCAATGCCAGCTTTTATCTTTTTTAAATATGTATATATATAAATATACGCATCTGGATTACGTCTAATGAGCACTTTGAGGCCCGGAAAAGGCTGACTTGTAACATTTATTGTGATGTCACAGATTGTTCTTTTTTATACGGTCCCTAACTATTTAATGCTCGTTAATCTTTCTTACATATATATATATATATATATATATATATATATATATATATATATATATATATATATATATATATATATATATATATATATATATATATATATATATATATATATATATATATATATATATATATATAAAGAAAGATTAACGAGCATTAAAAAAGTTAGGGACCGTATAAAAAAGAACGATCTGTGACATCACGATAAATGTTTTATTTATATATATATATATATATATATATATATATATATATATATATATATATATATATATATATATATATATATATATATATATATATATATATATATAAAGTACATATCTTACGTTTATGTAAATATCATGTGCCCTGTTTTTGTATCGTCCATATTTATTCTTTTGGCCACATTCCCTCTTGAGATGAAGTTTTGATATTGAAAAAAAATCCAGTTCAACTCAAAGGCTATTGTATTAGGGACATCTGCACAATTTCTTAAATCCGATATGAATTGTTGTCGTTTAAAAAAAAAAAAGTCTTTACAAAGGCGGTAAAGAAAAGTTTAACAATCTGTTTATTATTGTTGTCCGTGTACGTGCTGGCAAAATTTGGACTCGCAGAAATGTGCAATTCTGACGAGGATGAGATGAATGAAGTTTGCTGGTTGGCTGGTCAAGGTCCAACGCCAGCTTTTATCTTGAGCTCACATCGGGTTGTGGGGCATCAGCTCCTTTGTGAGCGCACCCTCGTGGTAATCCGTCTCCCGCGGGAGTCCCCCGGGGCACTTTATTTACTCATTCAACTGTTTGGAAGTCTGTTAGACCGCAGATCAGATGCAGTGAGACCAATGTGATTACTTTAACCGGCACCGCAGATTTCTCCCTACTCGACCGAGACCTCCGCAAGCTCCGTCTTTCTCCAACCCGGGAATCAAACTCATCCCTAAAAGTCTTCAGGTTCGATTAGAAATTTCCGACAAACAGCTCGCGGAAACACGTGATCTTTATGTTCCTATTTGTTCGAAGACCCTTTCGCAGTGGATCGTCGTATCTGCCTGGTGTCAACGTAAAAAAAAAACCTAACATCTATGTTTTCTCGCCAACACGGAGATGGATTTGGTTATCCATCCATCAACATAAAACCACAGCATGTATTTGGGGCTAAACCCCATGTTAAACCGTTGCAGGCTGTCAGACTCGCTGAATTTACACTCTGTCTGTCCGCCTGGTGTGGCTGGGGAATATGGCTGCAATCTGCTGCCAGGATGGCATCTACAGTGACAGCTCTCAAAATCCGCTGGTTAGCACCGGCCTAGTGAGTGTTGATGGCTGTCTTGGCCCCCAAAAAAAGGGAAGAAAAGAGTGCAGATTGAGTTTCTTTGAGTCTGACTCACTTCGCTCCTTGCGACCAGCACCCCCGCAGTTAGCCAGTATGATTTGTGCATTAGGTCCCGTGACCCATGGAAGCTTCAAAAAGCAGCCAGGGGAAATATTTGGATGATCCTGATGGGGGAGTGAAGAAGTGGGAGGGATGGAGGGAGGCGAAGATGATGGGGACTTTGGTTGGAATCGACGTAAAGGCAAGGCAGATGTGAAGAGTCGGAATTAAAGCTTCCAAAACGGGGGTGTCGAGGAGATAAGTGTCCTTTCTCCAGCCTTTTCAAGGCGGCTAACACAATCCAAAGAGAAGTTTTATCCTAGTGTACCCATGATAGGGATCTTTGGTGCCCCCCCTGGAAGTACCTCCCTCTGGTTCCTTTAGCTTTTCTTCTTATGCTAGCCGAGTATTAATGTTTCTCCGAAAGCTGCAAATACATCTTTTCGGGAATTCCTGCAAACTGATCTTGCACCTTTTGAGAGGCTCGACGGATTAAGGGATAGCGTTTGAAGTGTTTTCAAAGTGTGCATTGAACACGGGATCTTTCACTGAACTTGTCAAAGGTCAAAGCTTTTTTCATATTTATGGAAATGCTCATTTTCCTACATTGAGAGTGGAGGTTTTTGGTATTCGCTGCTTGTCATGAACTAGTCTTGTTCATTGTAAGTAAACTAAAAGATACAACTGGATTAATTGATTAACTAGTTGGTTTGTCTTTAGCTTCTTTGCCATACATTTCTGTTTGTTAAAGCCAAAGTATTACTAGATTTGGTACTACTGTCTCGGGCCAGTTCACAATTTCTCACAAGGGTTTTGGGGAGGGTGCTGGAGTCTAGCCCACTCAACCACAGGCAGCAGGCGGGGGATATTCTGAATTGATTGCCAGCCAATCGTAGGGCACCATGAGACGGACAAACGTTCACCCTCACTCTCATACCTCGTGGAAATTTTAAATTTTTAACTAACTAATTGGGAATGTTGGAGAAAATCTGACATGAGCAAAAAGACAAAATCCATACTTGGCTCCTAAATACTATGAATCTTCCGTAGTTTACTACGCCAGTCTTTACCAAACTACTAAATA
Source organism: Stigmatopora argus (assembly GCF_051989625.1). Classification (NCBI taxonomy): domain Eukaryota; kingdom Metazoa; phylum Chordata; class Actinopteri; order Syngnathiformes; family Syngnathidae; genus Stigmatopora; species Stigmatopora argus. The sequence continues at coordinate 3,264,112 of NC_135391.1, forward strand.
CGCATTTTGTATCAAAACTACGAGCAAAATAAATTCATACTATTTTTCTTTTCCATCAATGTACAATGTAAAGTTAAAAGTTTTCATTTTCAGCTCATTATTTTAACTTCATTTCAAAACGCAATGTCAAATTCTAATTAAGCATTGCATTTTTCCACATTGTCCAAACGTAAATGTTATTTTGAAAATTACTTTCCAACGACGTGTACATTCTCATCAGTTGTTAGCGACGCCAACAAAACAAAAACATGAGTAATAGTTGATTTAGTGTTTGTGTTTTTTATGTCCTTGCAAGAAAGAACTATTTAAAAAATGGCATTGAAAAGAATTAGACTATATTGAGCGTTATTTCAGTATGCGTCACTAAAGGCCACTAAATCTGAAAATTCTCTTTGCCCATTATATCTAAAAATGTAACTTTCTGACATTTATCAGCTCTGAAAATATATTAGACCATCTCCAAAAGCCCGCAATCATTCTTGGGCCTCAGTACGTGTCATAGCCTCCTCCTGAGAGTAGGTGGGCTGAGTAAGCACCCCGACCCCCCGAGAACCCGTCTGCCCTCCAGGCGTAAGCGCACGGGGGTGCGCCATCCCAGGTCGGGCCCGAAGCTGGGTCCTGAAACCAGAGCCCCCAAATTATGCTGTGATCCCAGCTGGAGAGACATCTCTGGCTCTCTCGCAGCATGCTGCAGAGGTCACCAGTGGCCTCTCCACCTCCATCACTCCATAGTGCTTCTGCACTGCACGCACTTAGGCAGCATTATTTATTGACTCGCAGTCACTTCTAAAGATCCGCCTTGCAACAAATACCAGAGCGCTGAAGTTTTGATGAGGTCATGTTTATCGACTCATCTGGCTCGAGAAGTTCAGGGACCCACAATCTTCCCGTTTTTTTTTTTCTCAAGATGAATGTCCCGGCTGAATTTTAATGTCAGTAACGACATAAAGCCCGTGTGACTACAGTGAGGCCATTATCTGTTATGTCTGCCTTCCACAGTTTTCCCCCCACAAACCTTGGGCCTGTTAAATAACCGTGAAATACGGTTACAGGAAAAAAAAACGCCACTTAAAGAAAGTCCTCGCCCTGAATGTGTCTTTGCAGTGTTATTTTTTTTGTGCTAATCGTGTGTTTATCTCTGCATTCGATCGTGTGTTTTGCATTCCTGTGTGAAATGGTTCGCGTGCGCTTAACCGAGCGACTCCGCGAGGAGTTCTGACGCTCGCGTGTTTGTGAAGTGGGTCTGTCAGTTGGCCGGGGATTGGACATGCCGTTGGCAGGCCTCGGAGTCTGTGGATTCTCCTCCAGGTCATGTTGCTTCGGAGGCGGTAAGCGGTGCGTGCCACCACCAAACCGCCGTGCCGTACCCCACCCTTCTTTTCCCCCCTTGTCTCTATCATCAGCCAAAATGGCCCTCTCCCTGCTCTCCTTTCTCTCCTTGCCCGGGCCCCAGCGCCTGGGCCGTGGCCGGTGGATGAGTGCTATATCCTGGCTGTCAGCGCCCAGGTTTGCTGGGGATTGGAGCTAGAAGTTGAAGTGCGGTATCGGGCTCTGTCTGTCAGCTCCCCCCAATTCCACTTCCTCAGCACTGATGGCTACAGTTAGCGGTGAAAATAATCGCTGAGTCCTACCGTTACGTTGAGATGTGAGTGACTCGCATCTCAAGATTGACATTGTGAGGACTTGTTTAATAAGCCTGTGGCAAGAACAGATTTGAGTGGCTGAGATATTGTCCTCCCATCAGTTGTCAGGCTCTTTAACAAAAAAATGGCTGAGTGTTAAGACCTACTGTATGCATGCATGTACATCTATGTGTATGTATGTATATGTGCTTATATGTATGTGTATGTATGTATGTATGTATGTATATATACGTGTGTATATGTGTATGTATGTGTGTATATATATATATGTATATGTGTGTATATATATTTATTTATGTGTGTGTATATATTTATTTATATATATATATATAATTATTTCAGCAACACGCTTATTTATTTATATATTTATTAATGTATTTATTAACTTACTTATTACCTATCTATTTATGTCTAAAATGACTTTCCTATTTCTGCATCCTCTTGCTACTGTAACAACGAAATTTCCCGAATACGGGATGAATCAAGTTATCCAATCCAAAACATAATGGTGCGTGGATGACCAAAATATCTGTGATTGGAACAGTAGTCTCTTGGGTGGAGTTTAAAGTCGTAGCCGTGGAATTGGCCGACCTCATTTTTATTTACCGTGCAACACATGGATTTCATGTATATCACGACAGGCTCTTTGTTTTAGAAGTCCATGACAGACAGTTTACTATCTTTTTTTCTTTCCAAATAGCAGTCACCGTTTTATTTCTCGTATTTCGTTACAACTTCATCTATCTCTCGTATCAGCAATGCCATGCCCGTCCATCAGATGGCTTCATATTTGCGAAATAGCATTTGATGTTTGCCATAAATCTTGGAGAACGTGGAGTATATTTGTAGCCCGTACCTTCGCTGCGATGAACACAGGTATATAAACTGTATCACACATCTGCACTGCACATGGTTGCACGACATCTTGCATATGTTAGAGGATTTGCTAACATAATCAGATTAATTGTTCCATCTTTGCCTGGAAACATCGCTGGTAGCATGCCGCTTATACTAACCAGAAGTCATGGCTGCAGGTCAAAGTTAATCATTATAATTTTGCTAAATATTTATCCAATATTTATTATTTCATTCATACAAGTTGATTAAGTAAAAATCGGGATCAAATACGAAAAAAAACCCAGTGGGACTTTAATGAAGAAGACCAAATTACCTGTTTTTCATGATAAAAATGTGGCATTGATGAGCATAATAAAGTTTTAACATTTCTCGTAGGTCAGGTTATCTTAGCAACACATTCAAAAGTCAGTTTTCCTCAGTTTTAGTACTCAAAACCTTCTTTTATATTTGGAGAAAAATTGGGGAGATTTATCCATTGTATTGTTGAATGAGTGAGACTTAATTACCGTTTTTTTTTCCATGATGACAATGTGACAGCGATGAGGGAAGTTTTAACATTTCTTCAGTTTTAGTCCTCAAAAACCTCTTTTATATACGGAAATATTGGGGACATTTATCCATTGTGTTCTTTAATGAGTAAGATCAACGTTTTTTCCATGATAAATATGTGACACTGACGAGCATAACGACATTTTAACATGTCTTTCCAACCATTTTATCTCGGCAACATATTCAAAACCGCAATAGTGCAGCTTCATTCATACAGTCTAAGTGCTCAATTTTTTTATTTATATACAGAAATATAGGAGACATTTCCTGGCTCATAATAAATGTTAACGGTTTGTTGAATTTTCATTTGGTCTGATTGAAATATCAGCGCAATGTGGTTTACCAACTCTCCCCCACAAAAAAAATCAGGTCTTAGGTAAGCTCCAGATCCCAAACAGACATTCATATCCTTTCATGATTGTCCAAAAAAAAAAAAAAAAAAAAAAAATTCTTCCCGCCTGCAGTACCTTATGCGGTAAAGCCAGATCTGCTGGCACGAAATACGAGCAAAAGGAGCCATAAAAAAAAAACGTATTCCCAAAATCTGCTTTCAGCCAAGCTCTGCTTTTTTCACACATTCTGGCGCTAATAGGCTTTGACACACCCTAAACAACCACCCTCACAAAAATAGTACTGGCTCAGGCACGGCAGTTTGGTGTCCAGGGGAAGCCTGTGGCTCTGGAGCCAGAGATGGAGTCATGCCCCGCTGTCCCACTGAGATGACAGGAAGATAAGAAAGAAAGCTGGTCTACCCACACAAAAAAACATCCCACTAGGAACTAACCTATCCTAAGAGGGGGGGAAGAGCTAGAGGAGGGCTTCGAGACTCGCCTCTAAATCCTTCCTCTATGCACAAAAAGAAAACATCCAAGTGGTGATACCCTGAGCGAAGTTGACTTAGTCACCCAGTAGCCACCACAAACGGCGGCACGATACGGCGCGGAATGGCAAATATTCATATCGAGTTTGTATTTAAACAGCATGCCTCTGTGTATCACAACTTGGGCTTTGTGTTGTGGCCTCCTCGAACAACAGTCGTAGGAATAAAAGAGAGAGAAAAAAAAAGAAACAGGACTGGAATTGACAGAATCTTGGCATACTTACTCCATGGCAGCAGTTACAAGTTTGGAAAGTGCTTACCATTTGCAATATAGTGAAAAAGTAGACATTTCTTCGAGATGATATGTAATGAGGGAAGGAGGGACGCTAGAACGTGGGGTGCAGGAGCATTAAAGGAGATTTACACTAGCGGCTTTAAAACCGTTTTCCTTTGGTCGATGGTTCCTTTACAGATATTTCAAGGAAGTCGTAAACTTTCTTGACAAATGTCGGCGTGGCTTTGTCACGGCTGTCACCGTTTTGTCGCTACGCTCCATTAGTTTTATTGAATTTTGCTTGAATATGGTTAACGGCCTTTGGCCTGGCGTCCTTGTTAGTATCGGCTTGTCGTTGGGAGGATTTAAGGAATGTTGCAGGATGATTATGTTGAATCTTGTTGTGCAGAGTGTGTATTTTAATTTGGGTACTGACAGGCTGTTTTTCCCCGATGTTGAAGTTCTTTTTGAAGCCGTCTGCATGGTTCACAAAGAGGCCCTGCTCAGTGTAAGATGTCATTCTCCCACTGTGCTGACCAACATGCTGTGTGTGCCCATAACATTTAATGGTATTTTGGCAAACACTCATGGAAAGTCTTACTTTGCCTCGCAATGTTACATTCCCTTCTTTCTAGGTCCTTCGTTTGTTTTATGTACTATATCCACTCTTTTGTCTTGAGACACGCTCTTAATATTAGAAGGCGGGACGGAATAGCCATGTTTGTTGAGCTAATATGCCTCTGCTTATGATTAAATACAGAGTTGGAATATCTACATTCCTGAAAAAATATCTGTAATCAGATCCATTTGAGTAGGTTTTAGCCATCTGTTTTTTTAGCTATTAAAAATAGATAATAATGAATGTAAAATTGTGTCAAAAAAATTCGGGGTTCTTTCTTTGCTCCCTAAAAAAAATCTAGAAAAAAATGTATTCCCAAAATTATAAGGAAAGTCAGGGGGAAACACGACAAAAAATATTTTAGTAAAAGCAAAATTGGGTAATAAAATAAAAACAAAATAAAATAAAAAATATCAGGGTATCTTCAATGAGATAAATTTAGGTAGATTTTTGTTATATGATTGTTATCCATTTCATGAAAAAAGACAAAAAAAAGATTTTAGTAAAAATAAATTGGGTAAAAAAATAAAAATAAAATAACATTCTTTCTTTGCTCCCCCCAAAAATTTATTACCGAAATTAAAAGGGAAGTATCTTCGACGAGATATATTTAGGTAGATTTTAGATATATTCTTGTGATCTATTTTGGTTTTAAAAAAGACAAAAAAGGTTCTAATAAAAGTAAAATTGGGTAAAAAAATAAAAATAAAATAAATAAATATCAGAGTTCTTTCTTTGCTCCCCCCAAAAAACATATTACAAAAATTAAAAGAGAAGTATCTTCAACAAGATATATTTAGTTAGATTTTAGATATATGCTTATCTATTTCAGGAAAAAAAGACAAAAAGCTTTTAATACAAGTAAAATTGGGTAAAAATAAATAAATAAAACAAAATAAAAAATATCAGGGTTCTTTTTTTGCTCCCCCAAAAAACGTATTACCAAAATTAAAAGAGAAGTATCTTCAACAAGATATATTTAGTTAGATTTTAGATATATGCTTATCTATTTTAGGGAAAAAAAGACAATCTTTTGATAAAAGTAAAATTGGGTAAAAAATAAATAAAAATAAAATAGATAAAAAATATCAGGGTTCTTTCTTTGCTCCCCCCAAAAATAAAATAAAAATTTATAAAAATAAAATTGGGTAAAAATAAATAAATAAAAAATATCAGGGTTCTCCCGTTGCTCCCTCAAAAAAATGTAATTTTTAAAAGTACTGTACATGCTTAGCTACCAAATTGACATGGGTGAGGTAATTATCCAGAACCAAGCAGCACAATCTTATGTTTCACGATGGGGGCCTTGGCTGGTAACTGACAACTTACTCCGTCGCTAAACCTCCACGAACATGCCTGGAATTGAGCTTCGCAGTGATTAAAATGTCTGGAGAAGGTACGTGTTTATGGGGAACATACATAAGGTTAGCAGGATCAAAGCTGTGTGGAGAGAGACGATGGAAAGCAAATATAAACAAAGCAGCCAGTTAGTCATACGCAGATGTATGACATGATAAAAAAAATGATGGGAAGGCATCTTCCCTGCTGTTCTTTACTGTTGTGGAAAATGCCGACTTTAAGGCCAAAGCAGTTACGTTGGATATAAAGAACAATATGTTAGAGAGCCTTTTTATTTTCCCTGCAACAGAAAAAATGTGACTTGTGTTGTTTTTCAAGGGCATATTTTGAGTGTCAACCTGAAGCAAACTGTAATATTTTCTGTTATGCGTCTGAGAACATGACAAATCTTGGGAACTGTAATTCATCATCATTCATTCGAGAGCAGTGGTTTCTCGGTAAAGTGTTTTAGGCTCAGGATCTCCCACCACAACTCGAAAAATCTCACTGGGTTCCTGATCTTCAACTATGTTAATTGTGTGACACTTTCTTCATTATCCACATACCTGTGGCATCAATCATCTTCTCACTCAGAATTTTCGTTAGCCCCCCTCGAGCGTCGCACTCCTGGAGCTTTGGTTGTCAAAGCACCGTAACTTCAGTTGGCTATTTGACTCTGAAATTATAAACCAGTGATGTACTCCCATTGTATTTTAATCTGACTACAAAGTGAGCAATTTACCTTAAATGAGGGTTGTCCAAACTCTGTCCAAAAGAGCCGACCGCATTCAAAAAAGTCAAAAAATGTGAATCTTTGCCACTAAACAGAGAATTAGAATCAGTTTTTAAAACATTTTTTTTTTAAATATTTATTCAATGGCACTGAAATTGCCTTCCCAATTGAAATTATGTTTAGAACTGTCCCTGGTAGTTGATGCGTTAAAGCACGTGTCAAAGTGGCGGTCCGCGGGCCAAATCTGGCCCGCCGCATCATTTTGTGTGGCCCGGGAAAGTAAATCGTGAGTGTCGACTTTCTGTTTTAGGATCAAATTAAAATGAAGAGTATAGATGTATATTCAATTTCCTGATTCCCCCCTTTTAAATCAATAATTGTCATTTTGAATCCATTTTTTTCTGTTTTTAGTTCAAAAATCTAAAAATATATTTTTAAAAAGAGCTCAAATAAACATTGTTTTAGATCTATAAAAAAATGAATATTCATGTCTTTTAATCCATTTTTTTAAAATCCATTCATTAAAAAAATCTAAATATATCTAAAATGGTCCGGCCCACGTGAAATCAAGTTGACATTAAAGCGGCCTGCGAACCAACCCGAGTCTGACACCCCTGCGTTAAAGGCTACTAGCAACAAAATAATCAGAGCTACAAGAATATTGTAATAAATATACACATATATATATACTACCGAAACAAATTTTGCAGAATCAGTTTAAAATGTCCACCAACTTCATCAAAATACTCGTAAAGTTTGGCTGCAGTTTGGTCAAAATTGCCTTGACCTGAACTTGCAAACTTTACAAAAGAACCAATCCAAACGTCCATCTTTCTCCATTTCCAAGTCATCCTCCATGCAAACATTTCCATTGTTCCAACCTGGCTAGTCTTTTGGCTCAAAATTAGTCAAACATGTTTTAATGGCATCTCCCACTCTGTAACCGCTTGAGTGGGAGTGCTGTACCACCCGGGTCTGCGATTCCCATCATGTTCAGCCATTTGCTAGCGGCTACAGCTTTAAGTAGGAATTATTACCGGTGAGATAAGTATGAAGATAAGCTGGTTCTTTCCCGCAAGATGTATGAGGTGTCTGGACAGTGTGACACATGCACCTGACCTGGAAATAAAGGGTGTGAAGGCACAAGTGCGACACAAAGATCTCTCTTTTCGCCTGCCATTTGCTTGTTAAGAATGGAAATCGTAACCGAAATATTGGGAGACGCATCAAAGTTCACCTTGAACCCAAAAAGAAAAATACTAGTGGTACATTTTGAAGGTTTTCTCTCCTTTAAGGTGTGTGGGAGAAACATTCCTTGAGCTCACAATCTGAGAGCTCCGGGGCCTATCCCCACCTTTGTTCTTTTGGTGTCTCGTTGCCTTCTTCACACCAGATGAACTTTCTGCCTCTCAAAGCTTTTATTTACGACATGTAAAGATGACAAAGCTGACGTGTTGCAGGCACTCGCTGGTATTGCCCGTTGGAAAAAAAAGAAATGGCTATGTTTAACCCCCAAACAAATCTGGACGACACCACTTGCCAAAGCAGTTTTCCCAATGGATTGCAGCCAAGAGACATCATTATTATGATTAGCTATATTTACCTAATGGCTTGGTAGTTACCCTCACAGATGGTGCCATCGTTCTTTGTAATACTTAATTACCACTTTTCTTATGATTTTGATAAATATTAATATGATTATAATGTAAATTAAATAAACAGTGTGCTATCCTGATTACATTTCATTATTCACTAAATACAGCAGTACTTTTTCCTTACGAAATTAATTAAGTCGTTTTTTAACTTGGATTTTCACCTAAATCTTTTTGGAATCTCAATTTTGGATGTAAGATGTGAAAAGCACACAAAAAAGAGAATTTTTTTTCTAATGTTTTTTATTAAGCCATTAAAATGAAAACCAAGCATCAGAGTGTTTGTTTCTAAATAAAATACTGGAAGTGTGTTGGGTTTCGGAGGATGTTTTATTTTTTATTTTTTTAAGATTTTGTCATTTGTAACTTGGAACAACATGTTCCCATTGGGCTTTTTTGTAACCTGAATATTTTGTAAGGAGAGACATTTGTAAGTAGAGGTACCACTCTGTCCTTGTTAGTATGGTTTAGTGCAACTGTGTCAAAGTGGCGGCGCGGGGGCCAAATCTGGCCCGCCGCATCATTTTGTGTGGCCGGGGAAAGTAAATCATGAGTGCCGACTTTCTGTTTTAGGATCAAATTAAAATGAAGAGTATAGATGTATATTAAATTTCCTGATTTTCCCCCTTTTTAAATCAATAATTGTATTTTTTAATCCATTTTTTCCGTGTTTTTAGTTCAAAAATCATTTTGTAAAATCTAAAAATATATTTTAAAAAAGCTAAAATAAAGATTGTTTTAGATCTATAAAAACACTGAATATTCAGGGCTTTTAATCCAGTTCTTTAAATCCATTTATAAAAATAAAAAAATCTAAATATTATATCTAAAATGGTCCGGTCCACGTGAAATCAAGTTGACGTTAAAGCGGCCCGCGACACAACCCGAGTCTGACACCCCTGGTTCAGTGTATTTAGCTTCCCTGCTCAGTTTCTTTAATCATCATATTATGCACCTATATTGTTTTTTGAATTCATATTCAATCCTAAAGTTCAAAAGGTCACCCGCCACTAGGAGTGAAGGGCACGCTGGTGGTTTGCCCCAATGCAACAAGACCTTATAGATACGTCGCTGGTCAGCTTGTCAGTCAGGTTAGGCTGTTTTTTTTAATCATTTCATCTTTGCTGTGGGGCTCTCTCGAGACTGCCGCGACGTTTAGCAGTCTGCAACACGGGACCCCGGGGCTCGTCTAAGCCATGCCGCTATCCGAGCTGCCATTATTAACTCTGCTCTCAGGAGCCCGCCGCTCATCTCTCCCCTGAGAGGAAGGCTGAGAAATGAAGCGCGGTGGCTGGGCGCGGCAGCACTGAGCCAACTGCCCGACATGGAACAGTAATTACTCCATTGATATTCCTCCTGCAATAACACTGTCATCTCTCATTTGCATAAAGTCACTCGCCTCGCCACATCTGATGAATGCATTAGATCTTGTCCACGGGCCAGCAGAGTAGGTGGCACGTTGTTGTCTTTTAAGAGAGGCGTTGACCTCGTTTATGTATCGCATTTGTTTTATGCCAGTCCAATGTTGCGGTTGGCAACAATTAGAAAAAGGTGCGAACCCAATTTGCATAATTGCTATTTTGTAAACTATGTTGGATCGTCTTTGCTTTATCAGAACATAAACAGGAACTTGCAACAATGGTGCTTGGCATCGCATTTCTCCAATTGAATGTGCTTGGCATGTCACCAATTCAGGGTTTGGCAGCTGGGATAGGCTCCAGCACCCCTCATGACCCTTGTGAGGATAAGCGGGACAGAAAATGAATGAATATAGGAATGTTTTTTTGTACTCTGTTTTTCTTCATAATACTAAGACCTTTAAAATGTGCTTTTGAGATTTACAACATAAGGGTTCACTATACTCCATTAAAGAGTACTGTATATACCTTTTATGCTGTAGGTCAAGGGTGTCAGACTCGGGTTGGTTCGCGGGCCGCATTAACGTCAACTCGATTTCATGTGGGCCGGACCATTTTAGATATAATATTTAGATTTTTTTTATAAATGGATTAAAAGAACTGGATTAAAAGCCCTGAATATTCAGTTTTTTATTGAACCAAAGCAATGTTTATTTAAGCTTTTTTATATATATTTTTAGATTTTACAAAATGATTTTTGAACTAAAAACACTGAAAAAATTATTTAAAAAATTACAATTATTGATTTAAAAGTGGGGGAAAATCAGGAAATGTAATATTCATCTTTACTCTTCATTTTAATTTGATCCTAAAACAAAAAGTCGGCACTCATGATTTACTTTCTCGGGTCGCACAAAATGATGCGGCGGGCCAGATTTGGCCCCCGGCACGCCACTTTGACACCTCTGCTGTAGGTAAAAGAGATGCCATTAAAACATGTTTGACTAATTTTGAGCCAAAAGACTACCCAGGTTGGAACAATGGAAATGTTTTCTTGGAGGCTGACTTGGAAATGGAAAAAGATGGACTTTTGGATTGATTGGTTCATTTGAAAAGTTTGCATGTTCAGTTCATGGCAATTGTGACCAAACTCCAGCCCAGTTTTTATTTTGTAACTGCCATTTACAGTGAAACATAAACTATTTCAACAGTTTGAAATTTAAAAAAAATAAAATAAAATAAAAACATAGGTACCGTATTTTCACGAATATAAGGCGCACCACATTATAAGGCGCACCCTCAATGAATGACACATTTTATTTTTTTCCATATATAAGGCACACTGGATTATAAGGTGCCCTGTCTATTTTGGAGAAAATGTAAGACTTTTAAGTGCGCCTTATAGTCGTTTTTGTTGTTGTTTTTTACCTAAACTGCACGATTTTCCTTTCCATACCCCAAATAGCAAACCAAAACAACATATCTTTAGTCTAGCTGATATTTCATATATTTCTCTGGTGTGCTTTTTGCCTGCAAGAAGAGGCTGCATTGAGGCTGCGGATATCATTGGATGTCGTAGGGGCCCTGTCTCACTCCTTGGTTAATAGCCATTGGTCATAGGGTGTCTCCCCTTTATTTCTTTAGCTCTCCTGCTCTATCCTTTTCAGGTCTCCCACTGGTACAGCACCCTCAGGCACTGCATCATTTATTGCTGTCAGGAGCCACATAGGAGGGCGGGAGTGCGGGGGAGGAAGAGGTGTGTGCGGATGGTGGGCGTTAGTGTGCGTGTGTGTGTGTTAGACGGAGATGTGCTGCAGGGGGAAACCAATGGAGGCAGGCAGGCACACACACTAGACTGTCAAATCTCAGCAGTTGAATATTTAATGGAGCCTGCAGTGTTTATTTAGTTAGCCTGTCGATTTTTACCACTCTGTCAATAGCGGCCCCCATGTAGCCTGCTGATGATCTTTAGTGTCTCTTCCCTCAGGAGCGGCAAAGCTCTAAATGCAATTATGGATTTTTCCTGCACTGCAATGTGTTTGATATTTTTACTGATCTAATTTGCAATCTGGTAGTTTATTGTTTGGCATTTTAGTGGCGCTCAAGTGGCGAGGCAAATTTGATTTCCTCTCATAATTCTTTATAACTTCATTAATGTTGTTAGCACATTGGCACCGATCTTAAATAAAGCAAGGGAATCATCGCACGGATGGGTGCGCACCCCCAATTTTACGGCCGCCGTACGCTATTATTTCACCGATTTCTCGTTCTAATTAAAAATCATCCGAGAGCCGGACTGTCATTGTGAGAGTGGCAATCGGGGGTGAATTACTCCCATGGTAAGGGCGAGTTTATCCAAATGTATCCAAACGCACAATGGCAAATGTGGCATCTAATCAGTGAAATTCAAACACAAAAGATATTTTAAATTTAAAAAAAACGAGGACCAAAGAAATAATGCGACCGATTGTCTCCCACCAACACGATTCGGTAGCGCTGTCGTGTTTGTAGTCCTTTGATGGATGTGTTACTTAGAGGGGCGGCATTAGCTGTAATGCTGTTAGCATGTAGCTGTGTGAGTGATGTGCTAGTTAGATGCCCAGCAGTAGGGCTAATGGTGTTAGCGTGTTGAGCCTACCGAGGGATGCAATCGGTTAGGCTGTGATGGATGAACGTCGTGCTGCACAGGCCTGCAAGCCGCCTCCTTCTCCGGGCTGTCAACTCCTTAAGTGGACGTGTGCAATTAACAATGAAATCAGAGCCTGGATAATCTGCTTCGGGCTCAACGTTCACAAGGAAAAATGGCTTGCTGGCGATGATGAGCGAGATTTGAAAAGATGAGGCAAAGCAAGGTGTGGATATGGAAATTTGTGCTAAGTTCTTACAGATATTAACATGATTTGAAACTATACATGGTTCATGCAATATGATGAAAAGTATATGTTACTTAATATTTGGTTTAACCCTAGAATGGTAACCCTATGTTTCAGGGGTTACCTTTCACGCTTCTAAAATAGAGGGTTAGCATGGTTACCGGGGAAAAATGGGTAGCCTTCATTGCACCATTTTGCTTAGGACCCATTTTTCCCCCGGTAACCATGGTAACCCTCTATTGCAGAAGCGTGAAAGGTAACCCCTGAAATAGAGGGTTAATGCAGACCACATGGACATTATTATTCTATAGAATACAGGTGTCAAAGTGGCGGCCCGGGGGCCGCATTCGGCCCGCCAGGTCCCTTTGTGCGGATCGTGAAAGTAAATCATGTGTTTCGACTTTGTGTTTCATGCTAAAATTCAAATGAAGGATATTTACTCCTCCCTTCTCCATTTGTTTTTAAAAAAAATGAAATCGACTTTGTTTAATTTAAAAAAATCTGATATTGGTTTTAGAAATCTCAAAACAAAACACTATTTCCTGTTTTTTATTTAGTATTTAGTATTTTTCTTTAAACACGATCAATGGCAGCCTTTGCAATTGAAATGGATTTGATGTTTCTAACTGCTATTGGCAGTGAAAGAGTTAAAGTAGGACACTTGCGCAAGAAACTGGCACTTGATATCAAAGCATCACTGTCGACATTCAACTTGACATCAGCAAAACTTGTTCTCACTTGGTGAGTGATGCATGCCCAAACAGCTGTCATTATAGACGCCATAATTACTGTCAATAATGTAAAAGGGAAATTACAGAATTACTTTTTTTGTAATATAAATGTAATATCTCTGTGGAGCTTTGTTTGGTCCTACTGACCCAAATTTAACTTCCATATTTACATTACCATAATTGTTTCACAGCACAAGGTCTTTTTAATTACCTACATTAAATATACTGCTAATAATTAAAATAAAAAAAGCTTAAAAACATATTTTTTTATTAGTATTCTATGTATCTTTGTTATAAGGCATTTTCCATTTATCACACTATTAAACTTAGGTGAGGGAGTGTTTTTTTTCTTTTAATAAATTAAATTTAAATAGATGGTATACTATTTTGTAGATGAAAAAATCACAATGAAAGTTCAAGATTAATATTTAAAATATATGATTTGATTTCTTATTTTTGATTCAGCTTTCAATGGCTTGAACAGATGGATCTAAGTGACCCCTAACATTTTTTTTTTCCTTAGTAAAGCGTTGGTGTTTTCAACTACACCAAATCCTCTTAATTAGATCCTAGAATTAAAATTTGTTCCAAGTATATTTACATCCCGGAGTATTCACTCACAAAACAGTAATTTGAGCCGCTCCCCGGGGGGTTGTTTTCCTTACACTACTACAGAAAACATGCTGCTTTTATTTGCAGTAATCCCTGCAATTGCTGCTGTTAAGGCCCAATTTGAACAGACTTTCATCTAACAGACATTTTAGACAGCACATATCGCCCTCCTCTAATTGAACACTGTCATCCGTTGAGCTGCAACTGCCATCTTTCCTCTCTTTGCATCAATGGGAATTTGGAGAATAGCAAAAAAAATGGATTGAAGAGATGTTTGGACGCCAAAACGCGGATGAGATTCATCGCTCTTATCAGTCGAAAAGTGCAGGGGAGCAAGGTTAGGGAGGATCAGGAAATGTCAGTGCTCTGTAATAGTTTATGATTCATCCCTCCACCTTTGACTAAATAATGAGGGATGACAATTAGAGCAGACCGTGGGAGTTGCTATCAAAGGGATGAGATTCCCAGTTGGCAGAGTCAGGCGTGTCTGCGTGTGCTCCGTGCAAACTGGATCCAGATGTCGACTTGCGTGATGCCAAAGACGTCTGCTGCCACACGACGGGGTCGTTTGGTTGTTGTTTTTTTTTGCCAGGCGCCATCTTTCAGATTTCGTGCTGCAAACATGACAAGAGGCTCCTGAAATAATACGATTCAAAAAGTCAGGTCCCATGATTTGATTTATCAAACTCTGATTCGGTATGTTCTAGGCTCTCAAGGTCATTTTTTTGGGTCGCAAGGTTCCGTGTTTATGGTTTCATTCGGGGGCCAAAATTAATCAAGGAATCTATTAAAAAAATTGTAATTGCTTAGAAATTATTCAAAGATATTAAAATTTGTCCAAATTCTCTTTTTGAGGTCGATTTTTTTTATTTTAAATGAATGTACTTTTTATTTTTAAAAAAGGGAGACTTTAAATTTAAATTAAAAAGGAAAAGTGTTAATACTACTTGTTACTTTTTATTTACATTGAAAATAAAAAGGGGAAAAGAGTTAACAAAAAAGGGATTTTTGTTTAAAAAAAAAACTAAAGAAAAAGTGTACGTTTTGTTTTTTAATAATAAAAAAAAAAAGTAAAAAAGGGAAAAAAATCTAAATATTCTCAATATAGCTATAATCTTTGAGTCTTAGCATGAAACATGAAGTCGGCACACACGATTTACTTTGGCGGGCCGGATCTAGGCCCCGGGCCGCCTGTTTGACACCTACGTTCTAGCCCTTTAGGCAAAATAGATTAATCAGATTAGCTAGTTATAATAAAAGAATCAAAAAAAGATTAATGTAAGATTAAGTGCCGTTACTGTTTACGTTTCTCCTCCAACTCCCGCAAGATTTGCGTTTCCAAATCAAGTGCAAATCGTACACTGGCTTATGGAAAGGATTTGATTAGTCTGGCCGCAGGTTGGCTCGTCCAAGATGAGGAGCGAGGCAGCGATTCAGGGGTCAGGTATTGTCACTCAACAGTGCCTCGATCAATGGGCCGGCGCGGGCGTGAAAAGGCCGGCGGCGGCACGCTATTGATATGTTTAACAAATTAGCCGCGATGACGGCAGGTGCGATTGTGAGCGCAGCTCGGGGGGGTCAGCTCGTCATATGGTGGCTAACAGACACAATATTGCGCCGTGTCCTGATCTCTCCATTCCCTCACAATGGTATTAGAGGCACCCCAGGGAAATAAAGGGTCCCACTCCCCTATCCCCAGCGCTCCTCAAATTAACTCCCCTGAAGGTTAAGCTCCCTGATTCATAATTATTCAAGCTTACCACCGCCACTATCGCCCCTGTCCTCTTGCGTATTCACTTCCCGAGGCCCATCCTTTTTTCCCTGCCACTTCTCCTGAGTGGCACTTGGCTTTTTTTTTGTGGGAAAGCAGAGGAATTAGATTAGCTAAGCCTGACCGCCGAACATCCAGCCCCGTGACGGGAGCGGTGATCTCTGCCTGTCTAGCTGTCGCTCTATTCAATCTAGCTGTCTGTCTCTCATATTGTGTTATTGCCGCCGAGGGTCCCTATGGATGAGACATTTTCAGCCTTTCGGCCACGCCGCCCGCCATTGCGTGCGTATATGGTTCGCCGAGGGGTGGGCAGTGTCGGGAGATTGTCTCGGTGGGGTGGACTTGATTTGGATGATGCAAGTTGCCATCGGCCTTCACTCTTACGTCTTGGGATTTCGATCAACCTGGACTCTCAGTTTAAATAGTTGTGGACAGCAAGGGGGAGGAGTGAAAATGTGAGAAAACAGAAATATATCTGTTTTTCTCCATTTCGTTTTAGAATAGGGAATTATTGTTCTTGTATAATTAGGAAGAAAGATACAAGAAGCAATGTCATATCATATTTTATTTGCTTACAGCATGTAGGAAAGGAGCGTTTCAGTCTGGAGACAGATTTAGATTTAATCCGTCATCGACTTCATATACCACTACGGTACATGACAGTCTTTTTTTATTTTTTAGACTCATTTTTTTTCTCAAATTTGGAAGGCGCAATCGACAAATACACATTTTTGAAACGTGACTGTGTGTGCACATGTAGTTTATTAAAGGTTTTTTAAAAAGACACAATGTAAAAGATTTGTAATGGATAAAAAGGTTACAGTAGCAAAAATAGTTTAGTTTATAATACACTAATGTGTTTTGATAAGTTTAGTGTGTGGTATATAGTAACTATATAATAATATACTTGCGATATAGTAGGTAGAAAACTGCTGCTACGTCCCCTGTTAAAAATGGTTTATTATTTCCTTCTGTACTCACTAATATACCGTAGTTACCTAGGTTGTGTTAGATCAAGTGTGTATATTTGTTCGTTTATTTATTATTTGTTTAAATGTGTTCATTTTCTTGCCTTTGTCACTGGTTTACACTCCCCAAAATACTATCCTCCCAGTCAATCTAGATAAGACGCCTCTCACTGTCAATAGCAGCCAATGAGTTAATAATAACAAATAGATAAATACTTGATCGTTTTTTACCCGATTCCGATCCTCCAAAAATTTCCAATCATATGACCTTGGGACATCTCTAAATACAATATTTCTATTAAGTCCTCACTTAATACTTTCCTTCCAGATTGAGATGATCCTTTCATTTCTAGAACTACACTCCTTAGCCCAGGTGACTATTTGTCAGCGAAGCATGTACAAATATCTTCCAAAACATTAATTGACTCCCGCCAAATGATGCTTTGACGGGATTCTCCGGGAATTGCGGCCCAGCAGTGAACGTGGCGCTCCTTTAATCGCCGTCACAGCTCGCAATCAGTGTAGATGTTGCTTTTGCGGAGGAGCTATATGTGCCCGTAAAGTCAATTGGCCTTCTCCCGAGGCCCAGATAATGCAATAAGGCACCACTCAGACGCAGGGCCTAGCTCTTTTTTTCCCCTCTACAATCACATAATTAATCTCCCGATTGTACCAATCACGCGTCATGACAGATCCGTTTTTGCGCCGTGCATAACCGAGCACCCTTGTGCTCCCGTGCATACCTTTATTTTGGAAAATGGTGGTGAAGCCCGTTCCTTTAGAATCTACCGAGGGTTGCATCCAAAACAAAGCTCCCTTTGGGCTCTATTAGGCGAGAAAAAGATACACGTCTCAAGCAGGTGCTTTAATAATATGTCGGCAATTTGGGTAATGACTGGGAGTGAGATAAACTCAACTGTGTATTACAGGTAATTGGATACGTGGTGTGGATGCTACCTAAGCATCTACTAGTTGTATGTTTTTTTTTATTTGGAGTTTCAAGGCACGTAATAGGGTGAACTGGCAATGATAAGTATTGGAACTCCCTTGAGTACGTGGAGTAATAATGGCTGATGTGACGCATTTTAGCCACCCACGTTATGTCAACACACCCTGAGGTCGATAGCAGCCTCTTCGGGTGTGTGTGTGTGTGGAAAAAATATGTATTCTACATCAGAGTGCAAAGGTGTCCAGTTAGTCGGGGGATGACAAATATAACACCTGAGGCTACCACCGTGATCAGGTTTAGAGTTTTCCTCCGAGGTGGAAAAGTTGGAGCTATAATGAGATGTGTCAAGCCGGCGAGGCGACGCACCGAGGGAGAATCAGTAGGTGCCTTGGCGGGGTAGGGAGGGGGGGTTTGCTTTCCTGGATCTCTTCGGACTTTAAAGAGATTACTGCGGCAGTGTTAGGAGCAAGTCCACCCGTAGGACTTGGGTGAAGGTAGCCCATTAACAATCCTGCATAGAAGCCATACATACTTCATTAATAATCTGATGATGAATCGCAGCTTTAATTGGCGCTTTATAGCTATAAATCTGGTGGTATTCTTTTAAACTGTTTTTAATGGGGGGTCGGTCGCCTGCATTTGTTCCACGCAGCTTGTTTGTTGGGTTTTTGCTTCTTACGTTTTGATGGATGGGTTAGAGAGGTGCAAAATATCTGTTGAAAGAAGGATTGCGTTCTCTTTTACAGTGGTTTGTGTAAAAAAACAAAAACTGCATTGGCTATTACTGTATTGCCCACTTAAAGTCGGCACACAGGGTCAGGTTGATCTCGTTCCTAATTGCGTGAGTGATGTCCTAATTACTTCAAATTCATTATCCTCAGCTCTGGAAATCAAGAGGCTTTATTGGAAATAAGGTTAGGGTTGCCCTCATCCATCATAGCCTAACTAAGCAATTCGCAGACCAGCTTTCCACGTGAGGCATTATTACCTTGTCATAAACGCTCACCTTTAGAATCCTTGAATCAAGCCCTGATATGCAAAGCTTTTATCACATTAGTGTGTGCTACTGTGTCAGCCTCTTTCTACCTAAGATGAAGTAGTCTCCAAATAATTACATTAGCTTATAAGGCAGCGGCGGTGCAAATGACAGCTATTTAAAGATGCTTGATAATTCGGTATTATTGTGACATAGCACAGCTTCTACAGGAAAAATAAATAAATAAAAACAAAGCAAAGGATTTTGTGTCACAAACAAAAGCAGCAGTTTGTTGAATAGCAGCAATCTTATTTTTGTCGCAGTATTTTTCGGAATATAAGTCGCATTTATGGGGGAATTTCATTTGTTAGAATTGAAACAAGAATAGACATGTTATCTTGAAAAGCATTAAAAGAACAATATTAATTATGAATAGAGGCGACAACAAGCTAAATGTTCTGCATACGGTATTTCATTTGCTTAGATCACAGGTGTCAAAGTGGCGGCCCGGGGGCCAGATCTGGCCCACCGCATCATTTTGTGTGGCCCCGGAAAGTAAATCATGAGTGCCGACTTTCTGTTTTGGGATCAAATTAAAATGAAGAGTATAGATATATATAAATTTTCCTGATTTCCCCCCTTTTAAATCGATAATTGCTGTTTTTTAATGCATATTTTCTTTGTTTTTAGTTAAAAAATCATTTTATAAAATCTAAAAATAAATTTAAAAAAAGCTAAAATAAAGATTGGTTTAGATCTATAAAAAAACTGAATATTCAGGGCCTTTAATCCAGTTCATTTAATCCATTTATTTAAAAAAATCTAAATATTATATCTAAAATGGTCTGGCCCACACGAAATCGAGTTGACGTTAAAGGGGCCCGCGAACCAAACCGAGTCTGACACCCTTGGCTTAGATTGACCAGAAGATAGGAAGCGCACAAAATGTTTTTAAAAAAAAAATACCCGTTGTTGTTGTGCGTCACTAATCATCTGTCAAAAAAATATATATCTTGATAACTCCACTGAATTAGAGCCAAGATCTTGTAACTGGAATTCCGGTTCAGCAATTTGCATATTACATTGACCCTGCTTGTTTTGCATGTTTTCAAGATGTGGGAGTGCTGTTGCATACATTTTATAGCAATCCACCATAGGGCCACAATCCCTTTTAAATGCCACTCGGTGGTTGCGCCATATTCTCAAACACATGAGCTCTGTCCTCTGCTCTGTGTTGAAAAGTGAATTAGTGAGCTCCATTCTTAAGTCACTGATAGCAATAGGCTGTGAGCGGTGATTTGTTGGCCGTGTGTACGACAGCTTGTGGTGTCTGTGTGTGCGCCTGCCTATGTGTGTGTATGTGTGTGTGAGGGATTGGACAGGGCGCCTTATCATTCAGTGTTTACTCACAGTAAATTGAGTTGAAATAATAGTCTTTCTCCGAGGCGAAACAATAGAGGAGGCTGCAGGCGGATGGTCTGAGCTGGCCCGCGCCACTTCAAAATGAAAGGGAGAGCCCCAGGCCTTTGGGAGGGGGCCATAATGGGAGGGTAGGGGGACTTTTTTTTCGCCTTTATGTGGACTGTTACACCAGTTGCGGAACAGACACCCCTCTGACAGGCACCTGGGTCGGACAACGGGAAGACAGAAGCTGGGAAGCGAGAGTAGGCCTGTGGTGGTGACTCGGCCCGGGGGCCATGTCATTAGGTTGGTGGCAGAAAGGAAAATGACTGCCCCGAGGACAGGGGGAGCGACAGGTTCCCATTGGGACACCCGGGTCCGGCTCTCGCTCCCCTGGGTCCGTGTCGGAGCTGGTGGGCCGTGTTCGTCTATTAACCTCGCCTCGCATCGACACTCGCGCATAACCTTTAGCAACGGGCGGGTTGCCAGATTCGAACCTGGAAGAGAAGTGACGTCACCTGGCGATGCGCAGACACGCCTTGGCTTTTGTTTGTGCTCGTGTGTGTGTGGGTTTCAGCTGCACTTCTCCGCCTTCCTCTTCATTTATCACGGCGCAAGCTAATGTGCTGCCACAGCATTATAGAAACAGCTGCTTTTTCAGACAACCGCAGAGAATGGGCCGCCCTCCAGCACACAATGATGCGCGTGGCTCTGAAGAGGGTGTAAAATTTGCGCGTGAATGCAGAGCTTTTGAGGGTCGAACAGGGGCGTGGACACAGCGGGAGACTTTGGCGGCGCGTCTGAAGACAAACGCCGATCCATAGCGGGCCGATCGGCTGAACAATGAGGGGAAGAGAGTCGAAAAATGACCTTTAAATATGCATAACTACAGCTGCTGCCCTCGCTTAAGAATTCATATCGGGTCACAGACGTACGCCGCATATGTAAAATAACGATGGGAGGCAAAGTGTTACAAATCGAGGCCTTTGCAATTTGCAGAAAGTAACGTTTGAGAAGATGGAGTTTGTAGATTTCCAGTTTTAACAGCTTTCCTTTTCGCGTGTGTTGCATTTCTTGCGCATAATCCGTAGCATTATTTGTGAAACAGGTGGTAACTGAATAGTAATTAATCATGGTGTTTGTCTTGTTTTGGTCTTTTTTCTTACCTTTTAAATAAATCCTTCCCCACAAAATTAGCATCCAATTGTACTCCGTTTACTACGCTACAAAGTGGCGGCCCGGGGGCCAAATCTGGCCCGCCGCATCATTTTGTGTGGCCCGGGAAAGTAAATAATGAGTGCCGACTTTGTGTTTTAGGATCAAATTAAAATAAAGAGTAGATGTATATTGAATTTCCTGATTTTCCACCTTTTAAATCAATAATTGTAATTTTTTAATCCATTTTTTTCTGTGTTTTTAGTTCAAAAGTCATTTTGTAAAATCTAAAAATATATTTAAGAAATAGCTAAAATAAACATTGCTTACGGAACGGAATATTCAGGGATTTTAATCCAGTTCTTTTAATCCATTTATTTAAAAAAAAATCTAAATATTATATCTAAAATGGTCCGGCCCACATGAAATCGAGTTGACGTTAACGCGGCCCGCGAACCAACCCGAGTCTGACACCCCTGCCGTATACGTTGATCTATTCAATGCTGATTTAAAAAAAAAGTCATACAACACATCCATTTGTACGTTAGACCGTTTCACATAGTAGATAAACACCACACATTGTGTGAAATTCCCTTTAGCTACTAAAACATACAAATTAACCAATAATCTGTATACTGGGTGCATCAGATTATACGTGCACTACCAGCTTTTGAGCACATTGAACTCTTTTAGTTGCACCTTCAGTGCGGAAAATACGGTATTTCAATTAAAACTCAATCTGACTCCTGTTATATCACTACTCCCCGTTTCATTTCTCCCCTGGCTCGACCCTGACGCCTGCCACGAATGAGTCATGAATTACCAGCCTAAAAATTGCCTGTCTGAAAAAAAAAACCTGGCGATCTATTATACAGCTTTTAAAAAGGAACCTCGAAAGCTCCAGTATGAAATCAACTCACAAAGGCCAATGTGAAGTCCATTTTTATTTCATTTTGGCTCCTCTTTTTCCAATTTTACGTTGTTACTTCGTATATTTTGGATACCCACTGCATATAAACTTAATCTGTAACTTCCAAAGGATCGTTTGCAGGGTAAAAAAAAAATTGCTGCTGTGTTAAGGGTTATAACGTAGTCAATTCAAGAGCGGCACTTAGCTGACTCCAAGTCAGCGCCTCGAGGCCACGCAGAAACATTGTCAGTTGGTTCGTGAAGCGAGCAGGCGTGCCGTGCCATGCTTTTGCCATTCCACTCTTTGCCTCCGAGGCTCTGCGTTAAGGTTAGAATTTTGTCGAACCTGTTCTCTCCCAGCTTGGAGGGATGATATTTTACACCCCGCCAAACACATGCCAGAGAAGTGTTCTTGTTGGGGATTGCTTTGTGTGATTGGGAGAGGTCACGGTAGGGTTTGTGAAAGAAAGTCAAGAAAAAACGGGAGATTGTCAGACAACTTCTTATGCACGCTTGAGTACGTTAAGACAAGGAGAGCCAAATAGTTTCGTGGAGACTTTAGCTGGTCTCATTGAAAGACTGGATGGGGTTCGAGACTGAACGTGATGATTTAATACTGGTTCTCGCAAATATATCTGAGTGGGTGCAGGATTTAGGTAAAAAAATGTCAATCATACTGTAGATCAGGGGTGTCAAACTTGTTTCACATCATGGTTTTAATAGGGAGTACAAATGTGTTACTTTGAAGGGAAAATTCATCGAAAGGATCGTCAGCTGCAACGGTGTCAAACCGGGTTGGTTCGCGGGCCGCATTAACGTCAACTCGAGGTCATATGGGCCAGACCATTTTCGATATAATACTTGTACTTCTTTTTTTTAATCGGATTAAAAGAACTGGATCAAAAGACCTAAATATTCAGTTTGTCTAGATGTAAAACAATGTTTATTTGAGCTTTTTTTCCTTAGTAAGGGAAATTGTCTTTTAATCATTTGTTTTTCAAAACAAAATATATTTTTTAAATAGAAAATATTTTAGATATTAATTTTCAGATTTGACAAAAACTTTTTGAACTAAAAACTAAAAGATTGGATTAAATAAATCTCAATTATTGATTTAAAAAGGGGAAAATCAGAAAATATAATATACATCTATAATCTTCATTTGAATTTGATCCTAAAACAGAAAGTCGGCACTCATGATTTACTTTCTCGGGCCGCACAAAATTATGCTGAGGGCCAGATTTGGCCCCCGGGCCGCCACTTTGACACCTGTGCTGTAGATAATGTCACCAAATAACTGCTTTGTGCCATATGCAGTTGTAGGAAAGGCCTTATTCGGGCCTGCCAAAAGTCAACTGCTGGTTTTACTGCCAAGTTTTTAATGTTCAGTGAATGCCGTAACGATATTGCCAATTGGATCAGAATCTGGATGCATTTATTGAGTACAAGTGTAACAAAATTGATGCGGTGGCGTGCAAGAACTGGGCAAAAGAATAACATAAGAGCATTGAAGTGATTAAATTTCATGTGCTGGAAGAAGAGTATAAAAAAATCGACTTTAGTTGTGGTAATTGAATGGACTGATATGAATATAACAAATGATCTCAACTTTTTAACGGAGAACCTAAAAAATACAATATAATATGATTGGAAATTGAACAAAAAACAACAATACATACTTTCTCCTTCTTACAAGTTGCTCCAAGTCAACCATTAGCTCATTCAGAACCCTTAAAACGGGAATTAGTGTTTTATCAACAAATATTTGAGGAATTTCAGTTATTCTTTCAAAAACTGCAACATGCAATATTTTGGTTGACATGTTTACTGTCGTTACATGTATTAGGGTTGTGCATTTTTTCCCAGACGAGACGTAATGATAAGAGAGAATATCCTTTCCATCTCTCAGACCAAAGACCCCTAGCCCCTGTAGGTGGTCTTAATAATGTGGCTGATACTCTTTAGTGAAACAGCAGGTTTTTGGTTTGCTGTGTGTGTGTATGCGAAGCGCTCTGTCTGTTTGACACATTCCAACACTGCAGCCTTTCTCCAAGGCTCCTAACTACCATTTGGTCACCACGGTTACAGCCATACATCCACCTCAGCTTTTCAGACATATTTGTTTGGCTAGTGTAGCTACGTTCGGACAAAAAAAAGCATGGCTTTTTAGAATAACACCTGCTAATCTCAGGATTTTGCGCTTTGAAGAGGATTACTGATCACAAATTCAAATATATTAATTGAATGCTAATCTGAATGTTAATCCCCAGCCCCTGGGTTTTCCAGCATTCTATCTATGTTTATTTTTCATTTTCTCTAGCTTATGCTTCCAAATGGCAACTTTCACTCTACGTAGTTTATTCCCCTGAGGCAATAATAGGATGCTTTTAGGAGTGCGTCATTAACTCATATTGATGGTTAAATGAGTCCATTTAGAATTGCATTTGATTGTATTTTTGAAAGTATCCAATTTTTAACGGAGGTATTTTTGAGCATTCTTAAAATTGGATATATATATATATATATATATATATATATATATATATATAACACAGATACAGTTTTCCTATATTTTTTTAATCTATTTGCCTATGTGATCATGTATTTTTTATGG
The DNA here is from genome assembly GCF_051989625.1 of Stigmatopora argus. Lineage (NCBI taxonomy): Eukaryota > Metazoa > Chordata > Actinopteri > Syngnathiformes > Syngnathidae > Stigmatopora > Stigmatopora argus. Next base: position 3,288,915 of record NC_135391.1, read on the forward strand.
ATCTTTAAAGGAAAGGTCGTAGTAGGTTGATCTGTATTTTATTATATTTAATAAATGTAGTGAAATGAAAAATGAGAGGTTATTAAAAAAATCTGATTATTATTTATCTGTATATTCTATGAAACAGCCATAAATGTAGCGGATCATTTGCCACAAATAAAAAAATAAAAATAAAAGATAAAAAATAATAATTTAATTAAAAAAATAATAATATATATATATATATATATAGATGTATAGATTAAAATGTTGCAAAAATCAGACAAACAAGCAAAACCTCCAAAAATGTCATAGCAACTCAACTTCAAGTCAATCATAACATTTCTAAAAATAAAAAAACAACAATCCAATAATCAGTAAATGAATAAAAATAAAAAATCATTAAAAAAATAAAATATACTATATATTATATATATAATAAAAATAATTTTAAAATGTCTGCGATTTTTAAAAAAAAATTGGCATTATTCAATTATACAAATTGACATTGAGCCATATTACTGTATATATTGTAGTTGCTCACTTCTGAGATTAGGAGTTTGTGTAGAATGAAGGTCCGCACCATCCCAGCCATCCAACTCCCAATCTGGCGAACAGCATTGAATTCCCGCCCTCTCTTCGAACTAATTTTGCACTTAGGCCCAACCTCTACTAAGCAAACAGAGCTCTTCATAGAAGCTGTGTCATTCACCATGATCTCCAGATCATCCGGTCCCATTAAAACCTGCTCAAACACTCTATTTTCCGCCAATCCACCCGAGGAACAGAAGATTCCAAAGAAAGAAAAGAGTGGGAACGCATCGGGGCTTTCCGTAGCCTTCCCAGATTGTCCTCTATTCTTCTTTGATACCCGATTAATCCAGCATCTCCCAACCCTGGTAAACTCCTCAAGATGGACACGGCTTGCGTCGTGGTGGAAAGAGGTCAAGCTCCATTGGCCTCTACGCAGCACTGTGGAATTTTTCATTAGTGCACAGCTGGGTCACAAGTGGCTCCAAAGCCGTCTTAATATTGTGTAGACCCCCAGATTAGGAGTGAAGAAAAGAAGCCAAAGCGCGATGCTCTCCACCAGACCCCGTCTTTGCATATTTGCAGACTTGTGCTTTAGAACACCTCATATTACTGTTTGTTTTATTTCCTCTACCCACAACCTCCGGGTCAATAGTAATTATAAAGCCCTCCAATCCAAATGTTGTTTTTTAACCGTTCCGCCACTGAATCGGGAAGTTTATTTTCAACAGCAATATACATACCTGTCAATTTATACGTTCTTCCCATATTTTATACATTTTCCGATCAATTCAAATTGTGTACGCCAAGGGTGTCAAACTCGGGTTGGTTGGCGGGCCACATTAACGTCAACTCCATTTCATGTGGGCCGGACCATTTTAGATCTAATATCTAGATTTTTTTTTTTTATTGGATTAAAAGAACTGGATCAAAAGCCCTAAGTAGCAGACAACAGTAGCAGAGTAGAGCCCCTCGACTCCGTTGCTGGTAAGCGGCGACAGCTCTTCCATCTTATCCCATGATGGAATGGTTGGTCAGAAGTGTTGCTTCTTCTCCCAGGCTCTACTCCGGATCGTTTCGGTCACTGGTAGCAGACGAAAACGTCATTGTCGATTGCTAATATTGTCATATTTCAAGCATGATATGCGCCCCCGCATTCCCTTTCCACATAGTGTGTCAGCAAGCAATGTACCCCGACAATCAAGCTATTAGCGTCATACAGCGACATCTACAGAATCTTGAATTGAGTGCATACAAAAGTCAAGTCCACTTTGGGGAAAATTTTAGACTTTGAAGTGTGCCCTATGTGAGTAAATATGTGCCATGTTGCATTTGTACAGTTTATTATAGAATTGCAATCATTAATAAGGGGAGCAGTTGGCCAAGGTTGACAGGTAGGATCATATATACTGTATTTTTATTGCATGGGAAGCGATTACTTTTGACTTGGAATACAAGACACGAATTCTTAACGGTGGCGTCGTTAAGTTGAAATTCGTAAGCTTACATAATCGGGGTTCGTCATTGAGGCATTTTGGGTCATTATTTGTTTTTGTTTTTGTTGGGCAGCTTTGATATCAGATGGATAATAAATTCACTTTACGACTGGGTGATGTATGCCCGCTTTTAGTATTTGAGTACATGTGTTTAAAGATCCTACAGTGGGCAAAATACGAAACTCGTATAAGGTAGTCCATTTTAAGAGCACTGCGAAGTGGAATAGGAAAACAAACACGAGGATAAATCCACGCCTCTCTTGTGTTGTAAAGGCAGGATTTGAAGAAAGTTGCACAAGGGGGAACCGTGTTTCTGTGTGCAGTTATAGTCAGTTAGAGCTCTATAACATGTGATAGCCATTAACCTTATTGTAGCCATCACTCTTTGTACTCTCGCAGTTCTTTCAGAAGCTGCAATCGCTCCCAGTGGTTCGTCAAGCAGACCAAGCCCTCAATTGTTAGCTGATGCATATTAGTTTGGAATCAGAGGACAAAGAGAAAATACATTATGAATACATAAGTGATGTATTTGAGCAATGTATCTTGGTCATATCCTGTTCTGTGTTTCCATTATCGCTATTTTTATAGTATTGCAGAGTACTTTTTCAAATATTAGGTGCTGATTTTTTGCAAATTTTCCATATATTGTAGTTTAGAACATAGGTGTCAAAGTGGCGGCCCGGGGGCCAAATCTGGCCCACCGCCTCATTTTGTGTGGCCCGGGAAAGTCAATCATGAGTGGCGACTTTCTGTTTTAGGATCAAATTAAAATGAAGATTATAGATGCATAATATATTTCCTTATTTTCCCCCTTTTAAATCAATAATTTAACATTTTTAATCCATTTTTCTGTGTTTTTAGTTCAAAAATCATTTTGTAATATCTAAAAATTGTTTTATGTTTTCCACTTTAATATGGTAAATAATTAAAGAAAAATTTGGTTTCCTATTGAAATGAAAAACAAATGATTAAATTTTTTTTCCCTTACTAAGAAAAAACCCTCAAATAAACATTGTTTTTAATGTTGCTTTTAATCCAGTTCTTTTAATCCATTTATAATAATAAAAAATCTTAATATTATATCTAAAATGGTCGTTAATGCAGCCCGCGAACCAACCCGAGTCTGACACCCTTGGTTTAGAAGGCTTATAGATGTATTGGACTGGAAGATAATTAAACATATTCGCCAATTCAAAAATATCCAGTTTGAAAAGGTATGTTTATTATGCCAAGATTTGAACTATAGTGATGGAACAATGTGTAGGAGGGAAGGTAGAAGTTTTCAATCAATCTATCATGATGTAAAAATAAGGTAAGACAAGGATCGGGGAAAAAAAATAGTCAAAATAAAACGAAGGCTTGGGGAAAGATTTTCAAATCCAAAAGAGACTGAAGGGATAGCTGATTATAAAATGATTTTATTTGTATCGTAAAAAAGGACGGCAAACAATATTCATTTGTCCTCCTGCTTTTCATTAGATTTTCTTAACGACATTTCCAAAAACCTTCTAATAGTCCTGCCATAAAAAAGCATGAGCATAAAGCTAATGAAGATTGAAAATCTCCAAATCATGACGCCTTGAGTTCAAAGTTGCCAATAAAAATAGATTCTGCATCCTTTTACCATCGTTATTTCTAAACGGCCACTTAATTTCCGCGCTCCCGTTTATTCCAACGTAGTAACGGCGGCAACAACAACAAAGCTTCGACGCGACGTTGCTCCCATCTTACATCCTCGGGAACACCAGCTGTCCAAACAGCATCCCATGTGCCCGCCTGCCTGCTTGCTCTTGTATTTAGATGTGTACTTAGCCTCCTCCGCTGCCCACTACACTGTCCCTTTCACTCTGTTAGCTTTGTTCTACCTGTGTGGCTGGGAAGAAGGATTATTTCCACCCTAAGAAAAGCCACAGATCCCATTTTCTCCTCAGACTCATTAGCAGATAGACGTGAATGAGAAGCAGCCGCTCACTTGAGTTTGAGTTTGATTTATTTAAATAGGGGACAGCACATAATAATGAACATTTATGTTCATATTAATGAACATATACAGTGGTACCGCTACATACGAGCTTAATTCGTTACGGGACTGAGCTCGTATGTCGATCTACTCGTAACTCGAATGAACGTTTCCCATTGAAATGAACTAAAAACAAATTAATTTGTTTCAACCCTCTGAAAAAACACCATAAACACATAAACAGGATATTGGATTGGAAAAAATGTTTTTTTTTCTTCTAATTCGCCATCTATTAACAAAGTAACTCATAAGTAGTGGTTTAATAGTAATAAAATGTTTAATAGAACTAAAATTAGACGGATTTCGTGGAGGGTACAGAGAGGGACGGGGGACACTTTCCACGGCAACGCACTCGTAACTGAACAAACAAATTTAAATTAACTTGGATTAATATATATATATATATATATATATATATATATATATATATATGTGTGTGTGTATGTGTATATATATATATATATATATATATATATATATATATGTGTGTATATATATATATATATATATATATATATATATATATATATATATATATATGTGTGTGTATATATATATATATATATATATATATATATATATATGTGTGTATATATATATATATGTGTGTGTATATATATAGATATATAGATATATACACACACTCAAACATACGTTTAATGTAACTTTACACAAAACTGAATTCTAATTTTGTTTTACATTTTTATACCTTCTGGCCGGGTTAGCTGTTTGCCACGCCTCCACCCTCACGTTTGCTATCAATGGGCTGTTTGCTGTTGTATTCCCTTCAAAATATTCCGAAAATGATGCATACAAATTTCCTCACAATAGGATAACGAACGACCACTTTCCAACGAGAAGTAGTCTTGAATGAGCGATCGTGGGAGCTAACAGGCTAAGGAAGGAATAACAGCCTACCCACGTATTGATTGTGGGTAATGAAGTTTTATTCTGAGAAAGGGTGCCATTGGCTATCGGTGTTGTGTGCACGAGTATACTTCATTACCCAGAAATCCCTCCTTTTGCCCGCGCATGCACGTTGTGCGTTTTCTGGTCCATGTGTAGGAGAAACTCGTGTGAAGAAACCGTTCAGTGCTCATAGATATCTGTTATACACAAAAGAGATGCGGCAAAAAAGCCACCTGGCTTTCTCGCATCTCGAAATTTTTCTCGTATCTACAGCGAATTATTTGCTCAAAATGTTCCTCGTATCTCGAGCATCTCGTAGGTAGAGCTGCTCGTATGTAGAGGTACCACTGTATATGGAAATATGTAAGATTGTAGCCCAGGGCTAATTTCCATCTTTAGTTCCTTGTGTGGGTTGAAGATAAACGATGACACGTACTACACGTAGCACAGTCTTAGACAGCGTTGTGATCGCAATTTTGTTCGTCTAACAGCTAGGCTTTAAGATGATTGGCCAAGAGGTTCAGAGATGGAAGTTCAAATGCTAAATGCTATTGAGTTCCAGGTATGAAGAGAGTAGGTGCTTTGGCTGAAAGCACTTTTTTTGAAGGGAACTACACAGTCACCTCTAGAGCCAGCCCTTGTTAATGTGTTGTGATCGCAATTTTGTTCGTCTTACAGCCAGGCTTTAAGATGATTGGCCAAGAGGTTCAGAGTTCACATATGCTAATTGCTAATGAGTTTCAGGTATGAAGAGAGAAGGTGCTTTGGCTGAATGCACTCTTTTTGAAGGGAACTACACAGTCACCTATAGAGCCAGTCCTTGTTGATGTGTTGGAATTTTTTGGTACAAAATCTTGCAGTGGAGGCAGAGCTTTGTGTTGGAAGATTTTGTAAACTAAGTTCTGCATATTTAAGTATTGTTCCAGTTCAGGCAATTGTGTTTTTTTTTTTTTATATCTGACGGTGGTGTTGCGTTTTTTGGCTTTCTGTCCAATACTTTTAATGCTTGCTTATAAATGGTTTGAATTGGTTTTAGTGTTGTTTTGCAGGCCATTGACCAACTTGTTAGGCAGTAAGTCATGCGTGATATGATCATTGACGCAGCGTTTGTGTTTTCCAAAATGCCGCCGCGGCCTCCCGTGTAACATAATCGCGTGCACGCTAGACTCGCAGGGCGGGAGACACTTGGCATATTTAACCCGTGAAAGCCACCCGCATGTTTTAGGGCTTTGCGCAAGCCGAAATGCGCCGCCGCCAAAGTGACATCATTTGAATAATGAATGAAGGTTTAAGATTTCTTTGTGCAGCTGCGCCACGCGCAGATATCAGACGGCGACGTCTCAGGAGCCACGCATTCCTCCGTTCCAGAGCTCACGCTGCCGTCGAACGCGAGCGGCCATATTTATTTTCACACCGGCGGGCTTGTGGGATAGATGATCCTGGAAAACACTTAGCTCCGAGCTAACTGTCGACCGTGTGTTGTTACAGATTCGGTCGAGATCCGTCCAGTCGTTTTTTTTTCCCGAAATGTTCGCTTTCGAAATCGCCAGGCGCGTGCGCCGATGCTTTTGACACGTCGACGCTTTTTTGCCGGCCACTTCAAGCGCGGTGGGGTCGTCTCGGCGCTCCCCGGCGGGCCTCGCGGGCCCTCGCCGCTAGCATAACCCGGCGCTCGGAGCCGCGTGATGAAGAAGCGCCGTTGGGCCATTAACGGTGTGCACGTCTCTGGTTAATGTGTTTTACTTTTACCTGCTGGGAGTTTAATTAAAAAACAAAGAGCCTCAATTTAAAGGCCATTATTATGCTAATGTGGTAAGCACGGGATGGTGATTAAGCAGCTTTTAGACCTGACTGGAGCTTGCCCAAGGGAGCAGGAGGATGGCACTTTTTATTTGGCTTCATTACTCTCCATGAATGTAAAGTCCAAAGAGAAATGCGGATCATCGAAAACAACGATGGGTGCTTTGCTTTTATATGCATACTATATATAGATGTACATTTATTTTTAAGAAAGCAGTTTTATTAATAAACGTGAGCCACTCTACTGAACACTGAGGTTTTCGCATCTGGTCAAAAACGACGCTCTTAAATATGAACCGGGTGTTTTTTGGCAAAGTATTTTTGCAAATATTTTCAAAATGATTGACCTTAGATGCTTTTAACTCAAAGTTTGTATAGAGGAGTTGAAGAGATGCAGTTGAGAATGACACCAAAGTTGCATGATTTTTGAGCAGATTCAACAAGGTGTTCGATATTACTTGTAAACATGGAGTCAGTTTTCCCTAAATGACCAAATCAAGGGTAAAAAATCATTAATTTGATTGATAAAAAGATACATTTAAGTAAGAAATGTGATTATTTTGATCGTTCTGAACGGGAAAGTATCTTAACAGCTCCACAAAAGCATTAAAACAAAAGCTAAATTTTCCATTTCTGGGTGTCTGGTTTAGGTGTGATGACTGTAGAATTTTATTTTTTTAAGTACAAATGTCTCTTGAAATCTAACTTTTTACCTCCTTTCTATCATCCAAAAAATTGTTTGTATTAATCAAATTCAGTTTGGGATTTTAAAATGTCTGGGTTGACTATTGCACATAACATGGTCACTTTAAGAGTTAAAAGAATATTTTTAATCTTAATTCTGGCATCTTGGAATCCAATTTTTTTACTTTAAGTGAAATTTACCCACATTTCTTATTTAAGAACAAAAAACAGTCCATTCTTTTGCCGCGTTTGCAAGGCAAATGACTTTTTAAGGCAAAAAATGACACTTTTCTGGTGTCCTCATATTATGACTGAAATCGAAGAGGTTTTTCAAATATTCGTGTATTCCAAAATCGCAAAATAGTGCATCTTCTGACCGACCAATAGCGTGTCACCCGTCCTGTCGCGATCCATTCTTCTGACCCGTCACCCCATCGTCACGTCACACCCTATCCTGATTGGCGTGGCCGCAGGTTGCCTAGCCAAAACAATCTCCAAAAGTAATAGTTTACAGCTGTTGCCGGGATAATCCTCATCCCCTCAGGCTCGGATGAGAGTGGCTGACACAAGAGGCCAAGGCGTACTCTTCCCGAAAAGCCTTCTGGTATTTTTTCGGAGTACCGCTCAGTAAAATCGCGTCGCTCGCACGTGTTGCTCAACGTAGCATGACGAAAAACCAACCTAAACCGGCTTCCTCGTCGACGCCCAACGTTTTCCCCCTTCTTCCGTCCCTGAACTTCTCACGTTCCGATCCTCCTGATGCTTATCGCTGCAGCAGAAGCATTAAATGTAATGTCTGTAGAAGGCAAATCATTGGCAACATGTGGTGAGAGCTTAAGATGTTGTCACACTTTAAGTTGCCTATAATCTGTTCAAAGGGAGAGCACATAGTTCTCCAGAGTGCCTGTAAAAAAGGGGAGAAGAATAAGAATGGAAAGAAAAAAATGCTGAAGTCTCTCAGCTGCACTTGGCCAGCCTGAAGTGTTCATCAGACAAAATAAGTGCCGCTCCCCCGACGACCTCGCCTTCCATATAAGACTTTTCTCCCGGTTGCATCTTTTTATATTTACTAAAAACGGCCACTCGGCGACCGGCGCGATCGTCTGTCAGAGTCGATGAACCCAATCGAGGACGAGTCGAGAAAGAGCAGACGAGGGATTACAGGTATGTTGACACAGGATTAAAAAGAAGGACGTGATGAGTCCTCCGGGAGCCAGACATGTGCTGAGATAGGGCCTTTTTTCTTTCATTTAGGAGTCCGGCGAGAGGCCTGGGTAAATATTGACAGCTCTCTGCTTGAGATGCGGCCATTGATCCGCAGAGTAGGCGCTCATCCCTTGATCCGTGCGCTCAGGTGTGGGAGGAGGAAAGCCAAAGGCGGGATGGGAATTGACGCTGGTGGTCCTAGCTGGGACAGTGGGAGTCGCATTTCATGGGGTTGGCGGAGAGCAAGGGGTGTCAAACTAAATTTGCTTGCGAGGCACCTTGGAGGGAGAGTTTTATTCGGAGGGATGCTATGTCTGACAAATGAGTTGTCAGGGTTAATGAATTCAAAGCTTTTCTGATGGTTGGTAGATCAGTAAAATGTATCCAATTCCTTTTTTGAGCCGCTAAACGGCAAATATTTTTTTTATCAATGAAAAAAATAGAATGGGAAACAGGGAATATTCCATTTTGTTTCCTTTTTAAATTTTGGCATTTTAGAAAAGTTGTGTTTTTATTTTAAAAAAGGGTTGTTTGCTCTTTTTCTAAAAAAATGGAATAAAAGTATAAATATTCTCTATACATCTTTAATCATCATTTGAATATAGCATGAAACGTGAAGTTAACTCATGTGATTTACTTTCGACAGCCACACAAAGTGATGTAGCGGGTCAGATCTGGCCCACAGGCCGCCACTTTGACACCGGTGGCATAGAGTCTGTCAATGACGCAATGACCACATTTCGGAAGCTCGTTTTCCAAAGAAGCAATCCATCATTATTTTACCTTAGACACAGGGGTGTCAAACTCATTTTTTTGTCGCAGGCCACATGGTAGTTTCGATTACATCCGTAGGGCCATTATGTCTTCCAACTAGGCTGCCAAAATTAATCAAGTAATAAATTGACAGCTTTCTCCATCGTGCTAATCGATAGATCATTTTTGGACATTCAAATGAGTACAATTTTTTGCAATTATTGATTTAAAATGAGGAAACACAGGAAATAAACTACAATCTTCATTTGAATTTCATCATCAAACAGAAAGTTGGCACTCATCATTTACTTTCTCGGGCCACACAAAATGATGCGGTGGGCCACATTTGGCCCACGGGCCGCCACTTTGACACCTGTGCCTTAGAGTATGCTAACCAAAAATTTGAATGATTCGTCACAAGCAATAAACCTCCATAGTTGGTAACCAATTTGAACTAATGTCTCATTACGTTAGGACAGGGAAAACGATCCAAAATGGCCGCTTTGGGTCCTCATTTTTATTTTATTCCAACCAATCCAGAACAAAAAGTTTAACCAATGCACTTTCTCCTAAAACAAGCAACGCCTGACCGATTGCACTCGTAAAACACCAGATTTGTTGAAAAGATGCGGTCTTGTTGCATTGGAATGAAATCTGGCCATTTGGAACCCACTACATTAAGGCTACTGTCTTCTTTTTGTGAAAAGGAGACATCCTGGTCCAGATTTGATCTTTTGTAACGTTACCACAGCCCTGCCTTTTGTGGACGTGAACTCATTTTTGTTTTAAAAACATCTACATTTCCCATTTCTGGGTGTCTGGTTTAAGTGTGATGACTGTAGAATTATATTTTTTTAAGTATAAATGTCTCTTGAAATCAAATTGTTTACCTCCTTTATATCATCCAAAAAATTGTTTGTATTAACCAAATTCAGTTTGGGATTTTGAAATGTCAGGGTTGACTATTGCACATAACATGGTCACTTTAAGAGTTTAAAGAATTGTATCATTATCTTAATTCAGGCCTCTTGGAATCCAAATTTTCTGCTAAAACAAGCAACGCCTGACCGATTGCATTCGTAAAACACCAGATTTGGCGAAAAGATGCGGTCCTGTTGCATTGGAATGAAATCCGGCCCTTTTGGAGACCACTGCATTAAGGCTACTGTCTTCATTTTGTGAAAAGGAGACATCCTGGTCCAGATTTGATCTTTTGTAACGTTACCACAGCCCTGCCTTTTGTGGACGTGAACTCATTTTTGTTTTTAAATTTTTCGACGTCCTTTCCAATGCCTCCCGCTGGCGTGTTGGCCCAGTGTCCCCGGACCTCAAACCACTAATCAGGTAATGTTGTGGAGGTTGAATGGCATGCCTCCCCCTGGTCAACCCTCACTGCTCACACAGCGGTGTTGTTTTAAAGAGCATTCTTTAGCAGCTGAACTTGGAAAGGTATTAAAGTGGGATTAGGCTCCTCCACAATCCACCGCTTGTGTCATTCAGGGAGTTTGTGTTCCCCTCTCCCCACCGCCGCCTCCCCACTCCTCTTCTGTTTGATTGTGGCGAGCCGCAGGAGTGGGCCTGACTGTGCCTTTCAAAGGAGAGGGGTAGGGTTAAATCCCTAGTCCAGTGCTCCCTGCTAATTCTCCTTGTTCCATAGAGAAGGATTTACTTCTGCTGCCAGCTTCTCAAAGGCCCTCTCTGGCCATCCGAAAAGTCGCCGTGGCCTTCCTGTGGAGGTGTGGTTGCCATAGAAGGGGGCGTCACGCATGGCTATTCCATCTGAACCCCGCAGAGAATTGGGAGCAGGGGCTGAAAACAGGCAGAAAGTCCGGATTAGAGGGCAGGACAAAGCAGGACAGGAAGATTCCAGAAGGGACAAATAGGAATTACAGCAGCAAAAATAATGCAAAGTGACAGAGAGGGGAAATAGAAAAATAATGGCTTACAAGATTAGACTCGGTGCACGGAAGAGAAGAAAAGAGAAGGGTCTGAATGAGAATGTTTTCATCTAGATGAGAAGATTTGAGAGAGAGCGCCCCACTCCTGGACGTATCAAAACTGGGCTAACAAGTCATTTCCTCAACTTTTTGCTCTCTTTCTTGGCCTAAGCCGGCGATCATTAGCTAAACATTCGAGCTGGGAACTCGTTCTTGACAGATTCATCACTTCTTTCCACTGATCCCAGCATGTAACACTCCTAATCCTCCTAAAAATGGGAAACTAGTCCCGCAATATTCACTTTTTATCGGCCTGAGATCACGCTTGCTTTACCTTTTTCTTCCATGAAAAATCTTACTTTGTGTTTATTTTCATCTAAAAAGCAACAGTTGGGTTTTGTTTAGAATTGATCCCTCTTGGCAGGACACTTGCTTGTGTCAGAATTGTGCCAAGGTTTTTTTTTTCATGGGCTTATTCTTGAAGTTTTTCCATCGTTGAATCATAATCTTCTTAATTTACTGCAATAAATGAAGATTAAATGTGTTTTTTTTTTCAATTCTTGCCAGGTCTAGGAAAAGAATAATGTATAAATAAATTTGCAGTGACAAATAGTAAAGGTGTTTATGTAGATTGCATTTAATTAAAAGAATCAAGAAATCTAAATATGTCAACTAACGCTGTTGATTAATAGTGATGCAATCATTGGAGAAAAGATGCATATTCTACACGTCAAAGTGGCGGCCTGGGGGCCAAATCTGGCCCGCCGCATCATTTTGTGTGGCCCAGGAAAGTAAATCATGAGTGCCGACTTTCTGTTTTAGTATCAAATTAAAATGAAGAGTATAGATGTATATTAAATTTCCTGATTTTCCCCCTTTTAAATCAATAATTGTAATTTTTTAATCCATTTTTTCTGTGTTTTTAGTTCAAAAATCATTTTGTAAAATCTAAAAATATATTTTAAAAAAAGCTAAAATAAACATTGTTATAGATCTATAAAAAGATGAATATTCAGGGATTTAATCCAGTTCTTTTAATCCATTTATAATAAAAAAAAATCTAAATATTATATCTAAAATGGTCCGGCCCACGTGAAATCAAGTTGACGTTAAAGCGGCCCGCGAACCAACCCGAGTCTGACACCCTTGTTCTACACACAACAATAGAAACCACACTTTTTTTGGTCTAGCAAGCATACAGCTGCCGGTAGCCGCTCATACACGTGTTAACATAGACAAACACACTCGCCCTATCAGCACTCCATCAGCACCTAGAACAAAAATTAGCATAAGAAAAGCCTGCCTCCTCTCATATTTACACATTATATTCATCACCATCGCTCATCCCTGCCCCGAAACAGTCGATGATGTTAAATAGTGCTCTCGTTGCCTTCCTGCATCGCACAATGAAATTGATGTTCACCGCAAATAGATAGATAGGCGGTTGCCAGCTGTCTTTCCTGACCACGGCAAACAAAGAAGCCGCTAATAAATCCAGCTTTACGGCTGGACGACGTCAACCGCGCTCTCGGCCTTCCCGCTTCGTTTTATGTGGCTTCTTCCCGAACGGGCCAGCGCCAATTAAATGACTTACGTTGACTAATAAAACAATGTAAACATCTTGCGAAATGACCACAAAGGATGATAAAGGTATTGGGGTGATTGTGGTAGCATGATGTCGGATCGTTAGAGGAGATGTGGCAGTCCGTGAGTCATGGATTCTCGGATGCTATCTGTCGCGTTTTGAATTTTGCGGATAGGAAATCTAATGGATAAATCTTGATCGCCATCTTGTTAGATTCTGGGTTATTACTCTTTGCCGTCTTGTAACGTTCATCAGGTGTTTGGATGACCATGAGTTTGCTTGTTCACAGGAACATCATGTCTGTTAAGGTTAGTTGGTTGGTTTGTTTGATTTTCACCACTTGTGTCAGGTGTGTGTACTTTGTAATCAACCTTTGTCTGTTTATTTAAATCCTGTGTGATTGTTAGTCTTTGTCGGATTGTCTACCTTGTTTGATTCATGCCAAGTTTCCATGCCAAGTTCCTCGTTACCCCATGGCTTCCACGTCAGGTTTGATTTTGTTATTTGATGCCAAGTCCTTGTTATTTTCTGAAGATTCCTGCCCTTAAGCAATTACGATTTTTTTGGTGTAGAGCTCTCCGTTCCACCCTCGACGTCAAGTTGGAGACGTAACAATGTCTACAGAACACACCATCCACAGGCCTATTTTAAGCAAAGTTTCAGACAGACAACAATCACATTCAGTCATTTTTAACACTGCTTGTCCTTATCAAGGTCGCAACAACAATCAACAGAATTTTAGTTGAATAGGTTGGGTAACTCCTTCATCTTACCGTATTTTGCTGTTTAATATACCCGGGTATATTATATAATTTTTGCTTTTTTGAGCCTCCCGTTTGTGTGCCATTTAATATACCCCTGCCGTATATATAGTATATTTAATATACTTGGGTATATTAAACGGCAAGTCAGCTTTTTTGGCAAGATTTGTATGTGTTCATGGGGGCATAATTATAGATACTTAAGTTCATTAAAATTCCAAGTCAGACTTTATTCAGCAGTAAGTAGTTTTAACCTGAGCAGTAAGTAGTTTTAGTCTGCAAAACGTTGATGTACCCCGTCACGGCATAAAGAGTGCGTAGTGCATCATACCTTCCCGTTTGTGCACCATTTAATATACCGGGTATATTAAATGGGGGGGTATATTAAACAGCAAAATACGGTAATGATAAACATAATGCATTGGCATTTTTACTTGTTTTCCAGTATCGTTTTTAAAATGGTGTCTGCCCAAATATCAAGTAGAAAGACTGAAATGCTAACCAAGCAACATTTCCCATAAAGCCCAAAGCATGATATGAGCAAAAAAGGTGATTTCGCGCCGCCAACCTTTGGGTTTTTTGTGGGAACCAAACAGGACAAGGATGAATACACCCCGAGCCATGGACACGAAATGAACCCAAACTCTAACACCTTGTACCTTTTCTCCACAATGTTTAGCGGTTTTTTTGAATTGAAAATGTCCTTTTCTTGATCCACAGGTTGTTTGCAACCAAGTGCAGCGGGTGCTTGGAGAAAATTGCCTCGACAGAGTTTGTGATGCGAGCTCTGGAGTGCGTCTATCACCTGAACTGCTTCTGCTGCTGCGTGTGCGACCGCCAGTTGAGAAAAGGTGACGAGTTTGTCTTGAAGGAAGGTCAGCTGCTGTGCAAGGTCGACTACGAGAGGGAGAAGGACTTGCTCAGCTCGGTCAGCCCGGATGACTCAGATTCAGGTGAGTTGCGTGCGTCCTCTCGCAGCAGGGTGAGAACAGCACCCCGTTGCGATCATCAGATCACACCGAGGCGTTGGCTTTTGTGCGTGCCGTTCCTTTGACAGCCAATCCCGAGGTCTAACTTGGGCCAAGTCGCCTTTGCTTGCTAAACGCCCACCGGCCGCAACGTGAGCTATAGTCAAACATCTAGAGCCGTAAATTGCAATGTGAAAGAGATTGGCGTGTTACTTCAGTGCTGGTGGTTTTGAGTTGTCCTTTTAAAGTGATCATTTGAAAGTCAAACCGCACTGGCGGTATTTTTTTTTTTAATGTATAAATGAGAGCGTGAATCCTGTGGGCATCTGAAAAAATTAACCCTCTCAAAAAAGTTGTAAGGACTATATCTGATTTAATTTGGTCCATTGGAGCTGCCAAACAAAAAAATCGTATTTTGTAGTAAGAATTTGCAGATTTTGTGACCCTTTTTTCTTGTGTAAAAAATTAAGCTCAACATTATCTAATGCTTATCAAATAGTTTGCTTCTTTCAATAGTAATAGAAATTTTAAAAAAAACACGAACAGCAAATTAACTATTACTCACATTTTGGTTATAGCTAACACACGTCTAGGCTGCTTAAAATGCTACTTTCAAAATAATTGAAGGTTTTGATGACGTGCAAAATGCAAAACTTATTTAAAACATGACGTTGCGTTTCGAAATGAATCATCACGATGATTAAAAATGGCCAGCCCAAAACGGAAACTTTCAACATTTTAATTTTTGTTCATGTACTAAGTTGCTGAAAAAAAAACATTGCTTGATTTATTTATTTTGTTATTCCTCATTTTTATACAAAATGCATATTTAGTAGTTTGGAAAAGACTTTGATACAAAATGCATATTTAGTAGTTTGGAAAAGACTAGCTTAGTAAACTACGGAAGATTTGTAGTATTTGCCATCTCTGTTATTACCTTCAGCTTTTAAATACTGATTTAAAAAAATGTGTGTGAAAGAGACAGAAAGCATGCTTTTATCCCTAAACAGCTGCAATTTAACACACATCATTCTCCGTGAAAGCTTCCAATATTACACAAGCTGTTGTTTTTGTAGCATTCAAATTCAAACAGAGCGCAAGTTTATGATACAGTAGGAAGTAGATCCAAGCCTCTCTGCTGTAAAGCCTCTCCTTGCGTGGGCAGTTTTGTGGTGCTGGAAAGAATTAAATCACTGTATCACGGTGAGTGACAGAAGGATTTGGGGCCTTCCTGCAGAGAGCCGCCATCTCGACTCTTATCAGCTGGAGTGTTCCTCGCCTATAGCCTCCACACACAATGAGGCATCTCGCCAAGTCTCACTGTTCACTACCATCTGGCTCACATTTAAACGTGCACAAAAGCGGGGGAATTTGTCAAATACATCTGTGCCTATGTCCACTTTTGTCAACTTGTGGGAATATTTGCTCGGTCTCATCCTCGTACGCTCACGGCCCAGCGTGTCGGAAGCCCTATTGTGCATGACTCCAAGTTGCAAGATGGAGACATGAACAGAGGTTAACCTTAGGATGGGGGAGCCAGAATATATATTTGCTATTGACAAATGTAGTTAAGAGGCTCAGACATCACGTGTGCTTCTCGGGAAGAATATTTATTCCATTCCTGTCAACCTCGGTCAATCGCTCACCTTATTAATGATTGCAATTCCCCTTAAGTGATAATAAATCGTACAAATATACATATTTACTCATGTAGGGTGCACTTAAAAGTGTAATATTTTCCCCAATGTGAACGGGGCGCCCAATAAGTCGGTGCGCCTTGTGTATGCACTAAATTCAACATTTTGTAGGTGGCGCTGTATGACGCTGATAGCTTGACTGTCTGGGTACATTGCTTGCTGACATGCTATATTTATATAATGAAGGGGTGGAAGTGTCTTACAAAAAAATTACCTTTTTTTTTTTTTAAACTCAAACTCCTATAACACTATCATTTTGTTCGCCCAAAAATAAATAAATAAAACTGACATAAATGAAAATCACATACCTGTCAACTTATACGTTTTTTCCATATTTTATACTTTTTTTTTCCCCCGTACAAAAATTGTTATACGGTGTACACACTTTGAAATGATAAAAAAAATGTATATAATATGGAAAAAACGTATACGTTGACAGGTATGTGATTCTCATTTAGGTCAGTTTTATTTATTTAGTTTTTGGGGAATAAAATGATACAGTGTTCTAAGAATTTCAGTTTCTTTTGGGCCAAATGTCCTGTTGTGGTTGACTAGAAAATGTGTTTTAAAGGTTTTTCTATTTCTTCGTGGAAGATGAATTGCCCATATGTTTTATTTAGCATTGCCTTTCTTACCCTTAACATCGTATTCTTATCAGAGATTGATTTTGTGCAAACCAGCTAAAGCTGAGCACAATATGTTAGAAGTGACACAGTGTCCACTTTAGTGACAAATGGACATACTTTACGTTGCGTTCCAAGCACGTGCTGGAGATTCGGAGTGCAATCACGCATATGGCAGTTTTCCTCTGAAACTAATTGATAACACCATATTCAAAACACATGTCTCTCCTTTTGATTATGCATTTGTGCTGTGTGAATCTTCCTGGAAGAGAAAAGAACAAAACTGGATTCATCAGTCGACCGTCACGGACAAAATGGGTGGAGTTAGTTCAAACACATACTTTTTTTTTTTTTGCAGAAAAAAGCGAAGATGAGGAGTTGGACATTAAGCCCGATAAAGGAAGCATAGGAGGCCAAGGCAAAGGGGATGACAGCAAGGATCCCAGGAGACCCAAAAGACCCCGGACCATTTTGACCACTCAGCAGAGACGAGCCTTTAAGGCCTCTTTTGAGGTGTCCTCAAAACCTTGCAGGAAGGTGTGTATCAGTCTTTCATAAGCAATTCGGACATGTGGGATGATTACTTTAGAACAAGGGTGTCAGACTCGGGTTGGTTCGCGGGCCACTTTAACGTCAACTCGATTTCATGTGGGCCGGACCATTTTAGATATAATATTTAGATTTTTTTTATTTTATAAATGGATTAAAAGAACTGGATTAAAGGCCCTGAATATTCAGTTTTTTTATAGATCTAAAACAATGTTTATTTTAGCTTTTTATATATTTTTAGATTTTACAAAATGATTGTTGAACTAAAAACAAAGAAAATATGGATTAAAAAAATTGCAATTATCGATTTAAAAGGGGGAAATCAGGAGATTTAATATACATCTATACTCTTCATTTTAATTTGATCCTAAAACAGAAAGTCGGCACTCATGATTTACTTTCCCGGGCCACACAAAATGATGCGGCGGGCCAGATTTGGTCCCCGGGCCGCCACTTTGACACCTGTGCTTCAGACAATGTCTGTGCTAAAATACATAGCCACATTTCAGCATTTTCAGGGCCTAAAAAGTATGGCTTGACATTTCTAAGTCTAAATAATGAACACTATTAATGACTATCAAATGAATAATGAGACTCCTTACTATAAGAAAAAGGTTTAGATTTACCTCATATTTTTCATGAACCGTCACCACAACATAAGTTGGTTCTAATCAATTTTGCATTTTATGGCAACAAATAGAGATTAAAAGGTTTTTTGAAGTTAGATTAGATTAAATTTTATCTAATCTAATCATTATTTTTGGTTTTATGAAACCACAAACTTTTGATCAGTTCTAAAGATATCTACGATAAAACCCCAAAAGTAAAAAAATATATAATATATAGGTATATAAAGAGGATGGAAATGTCAAAATTGGCAAATTTGAAAACGATTTTATATTTTGAACCAAGTTTTTAATGTCAAATTTCTAGAGTTGCGCTATTTTCCCCGAAAATGCTGCTTTGCTGCTGTCCAGTGGCCATCGTTGATTATTTCTATACTTTCCCATTTAATAGGGAATGAACAAAAACCTCCCTCAACCATCCACATTTGAAAACATCAGACTTTTACATGGGCTGAAAGAAAGAAAATAAATAAATAGAGTTTTGAGATTTTGAAAAGTGTGTTCAAGCCGCTATTATAAATGCACTTTACGGGTCCCCAAACACATTGAAAGTGGCAGCTGACCAGCAGCAATAAGTTTAAAAAGCATCATTGTAAGGTTCTCTAAAACCAAATTAATGTTACAACACGTCTGTATTCAACCATGATGGTGTCATGGGTATTTTTATGTTACTCACGATGCGGTAACGTGCCGTCTTCAGGTGAGAGAGACGTTGGCCGCGGAGACGGGGCTCAGCGTTCGGGTGGTCCAAGTGTGGTTCCAGAACCAGAGAGCCAAGGTGGGAGAAACCAAGTCATTTGTGTAAACAGCCCTTTTTTAACCTTGAATTTACACATAGAGCCCAGAAAATAAATCACCCAAACTGTGTATTCAAGTTATCACTACATTCCTTCCACGAATGCAAAAAAAAGGGAAGAAATATCACTTGAACTTGCAAATCTAGCACACTGATGCACTAAATGTCGACGCCCTCCCTCGGGCTGATAAGTATCTGGTGAAAGTCTTTGATTCTTGACAATGAAATGCACTCCGATGCAGATTTGATGCAGTTCAAATCAGGGTGAAGAGCACGAAGCTGCCTTTGTAAATTAAAGACTGCCTGTTAGTTCGGGGAGTTCCTCACAACTTTGACTCTTTGGTTTAGATGAAGAAGTTGGCCAGAAGACAGCAGCAACAACAAGAACAGCAAAATTCCCAGAGACTTGGGCAAGGTAAAGAATTTACTAAGTACACACGAAATCTTTCAAACCCAAGAACTGCATTTCTATACTTTTGTCTATAACATACTATATTTGAGACGTCGAGAAAACATACGGTATTGTTTGTTATAAATAAAAAAATATTTTACTCCGTCCCGTCAGTAGTTAATAATAAATAGTTCACAAAAACTCATTTTCATGCATGTACTAGTAATATTTGTCGTTATAATCGTACTATTGCGGTTAGCGCGCCGGCCTAACAGTTCTGAGATCGAGGGTTCAATCCCAGGTTCAGACCTTCCTGTTTGAGTTGCATGTTCTCCTTGGCTTGCGTAGGTTTTCCCTGGGTATTCTGGTTTTCTACCACATCCCCAAAATAGGCAGGATTGGCTGGTTGAGCACTCTAAATTCGCCCTCGGTATGATTGGGTTGTCCGTCAACTTGTGCCCTACGATTGGTTGGTTCTGCCTGTTGCCTGGGATGGGCTCCAGAACCCCCGCGACCCTTGTGAAGATAGAGATGGACGGTACAGAATACGAATGAATATGTAAGACTGGGGGCCAAAAATGGAACTGCAAAAAGGCTCAAAATAGGGCATCTGTTATAAACAAATTAAAAACAATTGCAAATGAAAAGAGCTGTGTATTGACTTTTAAAATAGGACAATATCAGTTTAACCATTTAGAACTATTTCCAAAAAATGTCTGTAGAAATGTTAGGGCCATTTAATGAATAATTGAAATGCAAATCTTACATAATGCGCCATAACAAAACAAGTCACATTACACTACGCACAATACACGATAAGATAATGTGTTTCTGATGAAGAAAGAGATGCCTAAATATTTGCTTCCCTTGAAATTTTCCATTTGAGTCATACAGATATGACAGTGATATTACATGACGGGTGTGTTTTACGTGAACATAAAGCCTTGATGAGCATATAAAAGCCAAGCAATAACGTAGCACTAAAATATAATTGAAACACTGAATCTAAAAATGATCCAGTTTTTTTGCACACTTCCAACAATTATTCTAGATTAACAAAAAACGTGATAACGTGGGTTAAACACACAACAAAAGTTCATGTCAAATGGATAGCAATTAATTAGCCTGAGTGGAGTTTCTTCATGTCGCTTTGACAAGAACAGTGTTGGTAAAAAAAAAAAGAAAAAAAATTGGCTATAGGATCTAAAGTGAGTGCGTTTGAGGACGTTTCCTAGGTAACACTAACAAAGGAATCCTAGCCATTGAGGTATGTTGCTATTGTAAAAGGACTGCACTTAACTTTTCCTTGGAGTGTGCACACTTAAATGATCAAATAAATTGCCTCAAAATCGGACTCTCGAATATAAATATACTACATATGGAAGTATATACCAACATCTGAATGCACATTTTTCCACAACCAGCTTTAATAAAATATCGACTCAAGCCATAGCTATATCAGCCCTCATTACAATAAATAACTTTTCATCGATTGAAATTTTTAGAAGAAAAAAAATCATTCCGGCCGGCACAGTAGGCTCCAAAGAAATGAATTTTGAATCAATCAATCAATACAGTATAGCTGTTCCAGCCTATCTAAATGTCCGCCAGTGATATTATGAAACTGTCCCTCATTTGAGCTCACTTTCTTGCAGAAGTAATGTCAAATCGAATGGAGGGCATGATGAGCTCCTTCACCCCTCTGCCTCCACCGCAACAGCAGCTGGTTGCCATGGATCAGAATGGCTACAGCACAGACCCCTTCCAACAGGGACTCACTCCTCCGCAGATGCCCGGAGACCACATGAACCCATATGGTGAGCATCATCCAGTAACTCGATAACCCCTCTTGATGTCGCCCCTCCTTGATCAATCAAACCCGCCCTTGTTATTACAAAAGCATTCACATACAGCATTGGTAAAATACCATCCTCCAGGGGTGTCCAAATTCCGGCCCAATGTCCAGTTGTTGTTGTGCAGCAGCAAATGATTAAAAAAAATATCCTTAAAAATGTCCTGCACAAGAAGCCTAAATTCAGCCCGCACCATCTTTGATCGTGGGTCTCAAAGTGGTCCTCAAAGACCTGTAGTGGGTGCTGGTTTTCATTGAAACTGAACGAGAAGACACATTTTGCACTCAGGTGCTCCTTATTTTTGAAGACACCTCATTGGTGAATCAGTTTGACAACCCTCCCAGTCAAAATGGATTGGACGTCAATCGCTACAATGGCAACCAATGATTTATGACTCAAAATACATGTTTAAAACTAGATTAAAAAAATTAAACATGTTTCCACTCCTTATTTTAACAAAGGAAAGTAGAAAGATTTCAAGTCGGCTTTTGTTTTTTCTAAACGTGGAAGAAAATTGTTGACAACATGCCATATTTGTAATTTGCATGCTGATGTTAGCAATGAAAACATGCGCTCCGTTAGCATGGGAGCAAAAAAACATTCGCCGTCACGTCAGGTAGGGAGCGCAGCTATTCCCAATTTTTGCCAAGACCATTAAATTCCAAACGAGAGGACAGGGACAATATCAGTCAATCAAGTTTGAAACCACAGGATGTAAGTGGAATAAGACTTTTCGGAGTGATGTCCTCAGCAATCCCCAATGGGACCATTTTCTCAAGTTCATAACTTCCTTATAATTTGCCTCCATTTAGTTCTCCTTGATAGTAAGAACCAAACTCCCCGGTCTCATCACTCTCCTTTGGTTTGGGGAAAAGAACAATATTGGCAAGGCATTAAAAGATCCGTCTCAAAACACTGTCCCCATTTTGTGCACTATCATTAAGATCCAGAGTGTAATAAAGTTAACTATTCCCTTTAGAGAAATAACATGTTGAGCTTTTATGAAAGGCGTAAACACTTTCTATTAGCCAGATCTTTTCGGAGGACGCCCCTTGTTTACATGCACCTTCACGGAGCCCAATTGTCCCATCGAGGGCAGCAAAAAGTGAGCTTTGATGATATCTGAGGAAACAGTTTTCACAGTTGTGATGACACCAAAACACAATTCCTCACACTGACGATCCGTTATTATAATTTCCCAGTCCTATCATCAAGGGCGAGATTACTTTGATTTGCGCATTTGTTTTTTGTTTTCTGGTTTTCGTTCCCCACCGCACCTCTTTGTTTTTTTAAAATTTTCTGCATTTCATCTCCACACAGGTAACGATTCTGCATTCCACGACATAGACAGCGACACATCTTTAACCAGCCTAAGTGACTGCTTCATGGCATCTTCAGAAGTCAACTCCATGCAGGCTCGTGTGGGAAACCCCATCGACCGCCTATACTCCATGCAAAACTCCTATTTTGCCTCGTGAAAAAGACCAGAGGGCCCAAAAGAAAAAGCACAGAATAAAACTGCGCATCTCGAGCACGGATATGGAAGAAGAAACAGCCCGAGTTGGCCGCCCTCGCTTTTTTTTGGGCGAGATTGTGAAAACCACTTGCCAGACAGCGACGACTCGTGGGGCAAAAGGATTTGATACGTGTTAGAAATTGTTCATTACGATGGCTGTAGAAATCGCCGTGAGACAAGAAAGCCACTGACACTCTCTCAAAACCAAATAAACAGCAAATTCATAAGTGCATGTTCAATAATAATAAGCAAAACTCTTGGAATTTCATCTCCCCTTTGGATGAGATGTGGTGTTTAGATTGTTTCTTCTGACGCTACATAGATTATTACCATGTTTACCGGTAGCATTTTTTGATCACTATGGATAGGTACTAGGTATTGTGTTTATAGTAAATAGGTGCAGCATGTCTGCGAGAGTGACTGTACATTTGTGTATGTGTGAGAGTTGTTGGTGAGAACCAAGCATTTTGAGGAGAGGGTCAACGGAATGGTGGTCTAGATCAGTGAAATGTAAATAATTTTTTCCAAGGCAAATTGGAGGTGCATGTTCAAAATGGAAAGCATTCTATTTATTTAACTATAACAGGCTCTTGAAGGTACATATTAAAAAAATGAAAAGCTTTATTTAAAAAGGAGAACATTTTTGGTTGAACAATTAGTGAATTTGCAAGTTTTCTTACTTGCTTTCTGTGTGCCATTCTAATATGAAGATTAACCATTTTTTTTCCCAGCCTCGCTGTAAATGAGCAATGTGCTATTTATTTCGTACCATAAACCCTTTGTTGTCATTGTCATATGTGCATTCTCAATGTTAAAGTTGCTAATTGACCAAAGTTGACTGATTTGTTGAATAAACAATGTCTTTCTCCTGATTCTCCTTTTTTTTAAGTTCCCCATTCAAAGCATAAATCTGATTGAAACCAGGAAACAAGTTTTATATTTAGATCTTTCTCAGTCTGAACAGGACAGACTATAATTAAGGTTTCACCTGTTGTATTTTGCCCTCTTGGGTCTCAGCCAATCCCTGCTTCTCGGGTCACCCAGCTGTTCCTGATTGTCTCGTCAAGCCCTGCCTGTCTATTCAAACCCTTTGTCATTGTTTGGTCATCTGTTTGCTTCATGTCCTGGTTTATCTCCCTAAATCCTCTTGTATTTCCACTGGTAAGTTGCTTTTTTTGCACTTTTGAAACTGCATTTTTACCCTGTTTTGGCGAGTAGGCTTTTTGTTTTGGTGAAAAGGTTATGTTTGTTAAAATAACTTATAGTACTCTGTCACCCTTGCATCTGCCTGCCTTCCAAGTGCATGGGCCCACCCCTCTGCGATCACCTTACCCTAAACATTAACCCAGGGGTCTCAAACTTATTATCTCAGGGGGGCACAGGGTGAGTGTGGGACATGTCTTGTCTTACACAAATGTCTGCCAGTATTAAAAAAAAAGTGATCAAATGATGAATAACAATCAAAAACATCTGTAACAATTCTGCTTGTGGGCCTTTTTCATCTATTTTTACAAATAGACACTTATTTTACATCATGTCTTATGAATTAATAAAGTTGTGTTGTGATTTGTGAGCACTGCAACTTTAAACATAAAACACACGGGAGTCATGATCCCCCGTAAACTCAACTACAAAACAACTCAAAACATTCCCGTCTTGCTTATGAAATTAACATGACTGGGTGACGGGATGTATTTTTCTTCCAATTGATGCATCGATTGAGTGACTGTTGCTAATTGACGTGGGCTAAATAACATCTAGACCACAGGTGTCAAAGTGCCGGCCCGGGGGCCAAATCTGGCCCGCCGCATCATTTTGTGCGGCCCGAGAAAGTAAATCATAGTGCGACTTTCTGTTTTAAGATCAAATTCAAATGATTATAAATGTACATTACATTTCCTGATTTCCTGATTTTCCCCTTTTTAAAATCAATCACTGCAATTTTTTCATCCTTTTTTTTCCTTTTGTGTTTTTAGTTCAAAAATAATTTTGTAAAATCTAAAAGTAAATATACAAATATTTTCCGTTTTCCACTTATAAAAACACATGATTAAAAGACATTTCCATTACTAAGAAAAAAAAGCTCAAATAAACATTGTTTTAGATCTATAAAAATGGACTATTTAGGGCTTTTGATCCAGTTCTTTTAATCCAATTTAGAAAAATAAAAAAAATCTAGATATTATATCTAAAATGGTCTGGCCCACATGAAATGGCATTGACGTTAATGCGGCCCGCAAACGAACCCGAGTTTGACACCCTTGGTCTAGACAAACACTGCTGAAAACTGTCCCAACTTTGACCTCTGTGCACAGATAGAAAATCTTAGGCACTGACCTCCAGACCGTACAAATACTTAATAACGTGTACGTCTGGTAGTAGTATTAAAAATACTATCCCGCAGGCCACAATTGTCCACCAAATGCCAGCAACAGGCGACACAAGTGAACTTTCTGAAGACATACACAGAAATAAATAAATCCCATGACTCCTAAAGTTCAAGACGATGCGACTGCGTCACTCTAACACGGCGGAGTGCAAACCTCGCCCAGGTCCTGAGGCTTTGTCTGACGGCTGCTTGCAAGTGCCACCTGGGTGCCTTTCATCCAACATCTGTTGACAGTTCATCACAGCACTCGTACAGGCTTACAAACATTGATTTTCAAGTCACCGATGTGCGTAGACTCCAAATACACTCTAGTCATAATGTCGGTTCTATCTCAATACGGCATTTTCTCGCTGCCAAAGGGTCAGAGCGTATGATGTCGTCGATGCTTTAAAAAAGCTTCAGCGTGAGCTCTCCACGATCAAACTGACAGTCGAGTTATAAAATGACTTCAAATATCAAGGGAAATATCAAACTGCCATGCCTCAAGTTCATTTTGCAGTATTTCCTTAGAACGCCAGCCGACCTTGGGAGGTAGGTTTCTTCTTTGGTGGTACTTTCATCTAGCAAATTATCAAACGCAAATATTACATGTTACTATCACTGACTCAGCGGACATTTTTTTGCATACTGGTTTGATTTAAAACAGTTGAAAAACGCCACGGAACTGAAAACATGACTAGATCAAATACGTTTTTGTGACCAAATCCGATACTACTACGACAAATAGCCATTCCCAACACGGGGTATCGGGTCAGGATGTTACAAATGTCAACCAGAGTGCACTGAAAATGTTCTTTCTGTTTCCACATGAGCTCCTTCATAACGTTTTCCTCTTCACGTCCTGTTCCCTCAGCTTCTATTCTAACAAACAGTAGAGCCAATGAATGACTACAATCAACGTCAGCGCCTGTTCCTCGGGTGGGAATCGGCCAAAGGAGCCTCTCAGAAGTTGAGGTAAGTGTGGTCCCATTATAAAAACAGTAGAGCTGAAACTTGAGCCCAAGTCTCAGACGCACACACAAACTCATGGCGAGTTAAGAGCCACCCTTCAGTAAACTCCTCATACGTTTACTCTTCTGCTGTCCTGGAACCGCATAGGAAATTAGCCTAGTGACAATATTTTCACTAGATAGTCAAAATCCTGAAATGTTCTCCCTCCGAAACACAATTAGAGGTTTGTGGTCCGCATCCAATTTTGGTCTCGGGATTCTCTTAGCATATGAATGGAAACTTCTCGTGATTTGCTTTGTTTGTGATGGGAATTTAACGTAAGTTGCTGCCTGGGCGAGACTACGAACCCAAGCAATACTTTCATTTGTCAAGTTTTTTAGGTATTTGGTAATCAGTCAGCAGAATTTGCATTTGTCAGTGTCACAATTGCATACCAGTTAACCTCAGCCAATTTCTCCCCTTAATAATGATTGCATTAGTGGATTTTACCCAATTTTTGTGCAATTTTTGCCGTTTCGCCATTGACGTCCATCGCTGTCTTTTCCCGAGAAATTCACCCCCCGGCCCGGTTGTAATGTCTGAAAAGCTCCAGTATTTGTATTTAATCATAAAATGCTGCTAGGAAATGGATTTTACCCGTTGAAGGCGCTATGAGAAAATGCAGGGACCGCCACTGTTAGAATTGAAATGGGCAAAACGAGATCGCTTGTACAAAAAACGTACTTTAAAAAATCCAATACAAAAGTTGTGCGGCAAACACAATTTGAAATGGTCAAAAAACGTATAAAATATGGGAAAAACTTATAAATTGACAGGTATGCAATTACGACAATAGGGTCCCTACCTGACCGAACGATACTCTTTGCTGGATAGATACAGTCAAAAGGTTTTTCCTGATTTCCGAGAGTTCACAGGAGTTCACCGCGAGTCCCCAGTGGGAGCGAGGGGGAGCTATGGGGTGTTTTCCTTGGGTATTTTCCATGGTGTGTTGTTAATTGTTAAAGGGAGATATTTAACCAGCAGCTGACACATAGTCTTTGTGCCTTGAGGACTTGCATTTGACCAAAAATAGGTTTTTATCGGGTTGGCCTGCAGTGCTTTTGAGGCACTGTTTGTATGACCATGTAACATGTATCATAAAAGAGTTGCATTCCATTATTTATCCCTCCATGCTGAAGACGGTTTGATTACTTTTGGTATTTGATTTGAAACACTCCTCACTTTCCTTGTCCTGAGAAAAGATGTTGTGGGATTCACCTCTCGGTGCCCAGGGTGCAGATAGAGCCCTGGATAGTGGCTGGGTAATCCCCCTTGCTATTGGAGCCCATCTGTTTTGGTTTTCATTTTTCTGCATTATTAGTGCTTATTGGTACATGGTCCAGGAATGTAGCCATTGCGTTTGAAGTGAAGGAGGGGTGGATGCCAGGGGCATAAGTTGAAGGAATGATGACCCTAGGGTCTAACACAAGCCAGCACTTTTAACCTCAAGGAGCCTTTCTTGATGTTGGAATCCAAGTCGCACCCTTCGCCTATCCTAGAAGCCGTGATTTTCCTAAATATACTCTGAAATATGATGTTACTGGCTTTGAGGAGCTGTTCTTTTGTCTTTGCTGAAATGACCAAAGGTTGTATGTTTCAGGACTGTACATGTTTTAAAATATAATGACAAGTCACATTTGTTTACATAGGCTTAAATAGAGCTAATCAGGTATAAGGGAATAGTTGTCTATAATAATTGTTCTCTGATTTTCAGTTTCATATTCAGTAGTACCAGGCAATGGGTTTTATGCAGTGTTTGGAAATATAATATTTTACAGATTATAGATTGCACTTTTTTCTTAGTTTGGCTGGGCTTGTGACTAATACTCAAGTGCGACTTATATATGATCACCGATAGCCCGTTATGTTGTTTTTAAAGGTTATCTAAAAAAAATTGTTACCATTGTCATTGTTGCAGATGCCTATTTAGCCAGTTTTCCTCCATTTTTGTTTTGTTATTTTAACGTATATATTTTTTTCGTCTTCATTTAGCTGTTGCGACTTATACATATTGTCTGAAAAATACGTTATTTCGTATTTATCGGGTTTCTAAAACTCTTATGCGATGATTATGCAAGCTGCAGGTTAAAAAAATGTATGTTTTGCGCAACCAACTGAGCAAAATTGATATAACCTCAACTCTAGTTACGTTTTGGCTCGCATTTTTTTTTTCTCTCCCGGCGTGAGGTGCGTATGTCCAAGGACGCTCGTACCGTATTAAAGCTGTCAGTGAGCAGTATGAAGGCAGCCACCCTTCTCCAAAAAGAACAGTGCAAGAGTGCAGTTCAGGTTACTCTCACAATTCCCAAATGATCAAGTCAGCTTTTATGTTTCTCCTCTTCATAAAACATGTTTGCAAATAAAATAAAGAGGAACTTTAGATCTCTTTTTTAACAATTCAGTGATTCGAAACACGCCAACTCCCCCTTTCTGTCCCGGGTGAAGAGAAGGAAGCAATGCTGCCCTCGCTCAGGAATGAATTGAGGGCAAATTTGCCATCCAAAGTAACTCTTGAAAACATGAACTCTGGACATGGAATAGTGAAAAGGACAAGGTGAGCCCTCAGCGGTGTATTTCAGCCCCGCAGGTTTTGACAGAAGTCATCTGTGAGGCTGATAAACTAGTGTCAGTGTACACGGCAAGTTAAGCGTGGACAGTAAATCTGAAAGTCAACAGCTAAGTCAAACTGTTTGGAATTCTCTATTGGGCCCACTTCCTGTCATGTTTGCCTTGTTTACAATCAGCCCTTGATGAGTGCAATGAGAAGTGCCGTTTTCTTGAGGATTTACGAGCTGAACTCTTCATGCGATTGGATCTTTATTGACTCGTTTATGTATTGATGAGGCAAAATGAGGTTGTGACCTCAATGTTTTTTTTGATGTTGCAGATTTGAAAGTCTGCAACAATGTAGCATCACACTGCATTTATATCAGGTTATTGCCACACAGACTTTTCTCAAGAGTTAAGGCGTCCTGCCACTGGTTTTATGGCATTCTTTGCTAAAGTTTGCCGAACTAAGACGACTATATAAATCGAGGGTGTCAGACTTGGGTTGGTTCGCGGGCCGCATTAACGTCAACTCGATTTTTATGTGGGCCGGACCATTTTAGATATAATATTTA
The DNA here is from genome assembly GCF_051989625.1 of Stigmatopora argus. Lineage (NCBI taxonomy): Eukaryota > Metazoa > Chordata > Actinopteri > Syngnathiformes > Syngnathidae > Stigmatopora > Stigmatopora argus. The sequence continues at coordinate 3,318,096 of NC_135391.1, forward strand.
GATATTTTTTTTAATAAATAGATTTAAAAGAACTGGATTAAAAACCCTGAATATTCAGTTTTTTTATAGATCTCAAACAATGTTTATTTTAGCTTTTTTATATATATTTTTAGATTTTACAAAATGATTTTTGAACTAAAAACCTGAAAAAAATGATTAAAAAATTACAATTATTGATTTAAAAGGGGGAAAATCAGGAAATTTAATATACATCTATACTCTTCATTTTAATTTGATCCTAAAACAGAAAGTCGGCACGCATGATTTACTTTCTCGGGCCGCACAAAATGATGCGGCGGACCAGATTTGGCCCCCGGGCTGCCACTTTGACACCTGTGATATAAATGGATTTAACTCATTTCAGGAGAAATCAGCCTAAAAAACAATGTTAGGGCCTTTTTTGTATAGAGATTGACTGCAAACAAGTCAAACTCGGCCATATGAATGCAGTGTATGTATGTACATGTGTGCATTTTGTCATGTTCATATGTTTATCTGAATTCTATTCAGTTGAAAGAATTCCATCAACCCGTACATTTTCTGGCACTGTACTTAAAGCGGGCCAACTGCTCTGAGATCATCTAACGACCTCTGCGTCACATTTGACCTCTTAGCTTGGCCCACCCCAACATGATAATGATATTTTTCGAAGACATGGGTCAGAGCTGCTCCGCCCCGACTGACCTTTCAGGTCGTGGCGGGTGCCGACCTTATTATCAGTTCATCAAGCTCAATTAATAATCCATAATGTTAGATATGAATATCATTTATCAGCTGCGACGCTGTCCTATCCCCCTAGAGATGAAGCCCCTAAAATGACGCCATTGATTAGCCTGGCGCTCCCCCCTCCAGTTAACAACAGACAATCATTCTTTGTGCACAGCTTGGCCTTTTAGTGTGCTTTTGACAGTTTTATTATGAGGACTAGAGCACCCCAAATAAAGTGCACGTGAGCAGCCTTTGCTGGTGAGCTCTCCAAAAGGTTAGTAAATTTCACCATATGGATTTTTGGTGTCTGGCCCAAATGTCATGGCTTAATTATTAACTGTGGGGCAATTTGGCAAGAGATTTGCTCTTTTACAATATTGCAGTTCTTGCTGAGGTTAAGTGTGGAAAGCGAAAGTGAGGCTATTGTCCCTCGTCCATGTTTAATGAAGACGGCTTTAGAGATGAAATTGTTAGTGTGGTAAAGACAGCATGACCTTTTGAAGTCATATTTTCAGAAAACATGTTTTGTCAAAGAATTGATTGATGGTATTGTGGTTTTACTGAGTTACCTTTAACCTCCTTTCATTTTGAGTGATCCAAATTTAGTGAAGTCTTAACTACCGTATTTTCACGACTATACGGCGCATCGTATTTTTAGCTGCAGTGTCAGTAACGAGTGCTATTTCTGTATTTTACACACACAAAGGACGCACCGTTTTTATAGACGCACCCAGGCATGGCAAAACATACACCAGCTTAAACATACGGACACACGCTAAAAACAGGTTTTTAAAAAGGCAACGGAAGCAAAACTGAGTTTGGTTGTACTTTATTTAGCCATTTTACAATGCACTCGCGTCATCATCACCCACAAATCCATCAAATTCCTAATTTTCTGTGTCCGAATTGAACAATTGTCCGAATGAGTCATCGAAAACGCTGAGTTTTATACGTTCGTCCAGGCGGCCACAATCCATTAGCAAATAGTAGCTAGCGTAACTATTCCAACGCTGCCTTCCATGCTTCGTAAAGCTGTGTTGATGTCGATGTCCAGGCCACAATCCATTGGGTGTATTGACAAAAGAACTATATATCCCAGCAGTCACTGCGCAGTACTTTTTCCACGGGGAAAATAGTAGAGTCGGGGGCTGCTTGCCGTAGTTGTGAGAGCTGTAGAGGATGGTATGCCCTATCGACTGATTTATTTGATTTTATCGTGATAAAGATTTTAGTATTGGTCCATATATAAAGCGCACTGGATTATAAGGCGCCCTGTCTATTTTGGAGAAAATTTAATTTAATGTGCGCCTTATAGTCATGAAAATACGGTACTTTTATCCAGGAAGCATTTTACTTGTAGACCCGCATTGCTAACGAATTTCCCAGTGCAATCTCCACATTACAATCCGTCGCAAACAACGAAGGTCACGACCTCATGCGGTGGCCGTTATGAGTAAACATTGATTTTTCTACAGTCGGTCCGTAAGGTGGAACACAGACGAGCACTGTGATATTTTTGAAATAAGTAATATCGAGCCTAACGCTGCCCAGCCTACGATGCGTTTCTTTCTGCTGCGGAAATCAGCATGCGTGGCAATACACCGGGTTCGAGTTACCGGGGAGCTCCCGCGTGGAGAAGTCAGGCCTTTTACTGTAGTTTGTGTGAATATGGCTTCTGAATCACAAAGTCGAGGTGCTCCGTCTGTTTTTTTTTCTCTCGGGATGGTATCTGAGTTCACACGTTCATCACCCCAGCCTTCGTATATGTCATCGCGCTTGCTGCGCTGGCCTCGGTGAAGGTTCTCTGTTGACTTCCTCTGCTGACAAGCCAGACATGACGCTGCACGGCGTTGAGCGCTAGACCGCTGAGGGTGACGTTGTGCTGGAATAAGCAACGCGTTGTTCAAGACTAATTTGTGATGTAGTGAAGCCATTTTTTTGTTGTTGTGGACTTTGATTTTGTTGGACAGCTCCCTGCGGGATTGTGTAGTACGTAAATATTGTTGGGCTTATTAATTTAACTTTGTTTTTGACAGTCTGTTTTATTTCGGGATATGTTGGTGAATTCTATTAGGGAAGACATATTTCCAAATAATTCATGAACTATGGTGACAATAGCTGACAGACTGGTAATAATAAAGGTTGTTTTTTTTATTTTAAAACATTATCATTCCACAAAAGTACAGCAAATAAAGCAAAAATTCAAAAGTGCAATGAAACCAAACATTAAAAAACAGAAAGACACTTAATGTAATTATTACTGCACATTTGAGTTAATTCTTCTTTTGCATAAAATAGGGTGTCAACAGCATACAACATAATAATAATCGGACATAGGCCCTGTCGTCATCATCAACAACAAAAAAGGTTACTTGTCATCACACCCAGAAACTGCGTATGACGAAATTGGTGGTGCTTCTCCATAAGCTGCGTTTACTCGGCAAAAGACTTAAATAAGTGATAGTTACGGATAGTTACATGCAAAAGCAAAGCAACATGTGCCAAATATATATACAATTTAGTCGTTTTTTTAACAGCAGTAAACTCCCATAATAATTAGCCATGGACTGTTTGTTTGTTTTTATTTTTTTGGTATTTTTGTAGGTAGAAGTTCAAAAAGCAAGCCCTGACAAAGCGCTGCCATTGCACACAGGAGCTAGCCTGAACCTAATATATTGCCTTTGGCCTGCCCTTTAAAAGATACATGTCTCCTCTTGACATTTCTTGCTTTGAAAGCATTCAACCAATGCTACTTAAGTGGGAAGATGTTTTAACTTGAACCAAAAAGGACAAACATCACTGTCCATCCACCCTACGCTCACAGGCCAGTATAGACAAATTGCATTGTTGCTGTTTCTTTTTTCATTTTTTTTAATTATCCCTTAAGTGGTGTGTTTTTATTCTTTTTTTACTTGTGCTCTTAATTTATCCTCACTTCATACAATTTTTCTCAAATGAAAAATAAAACATTAAGCATAGTGCATTGCGTTTTGTCAATGTTAAATTGGACTAAATATTTGATCTAAAAAGACTCAAATTAAATGAATTTTATCTACAGATACAATTACTAAGTCCCCCAAAAACTATTAAAATGATTGTAGTATAAAAACACATGAAGGATTCTCTGTCACTCTAGCAATGGGTAAGAACATCATTAATACACCTTGTGGGTTGCAATTAAATTAGAATATAATTATGCAAAGCACAACAGGACTCTGCCACAAACTAATACACGCAGGGACAGGTGCCAAACATCTTTAGTGTTTGTGGTTAGATCAATGTGATGTCTGGGAGGGTTGAGTAATAATATGCTACCTGAAACGATTAATAATAATCCATGTAAATGGTTAAAAAAAACCTGAATTGTCACGCAATAGGCCCAGTATCTTGTTGTGTAATGTTGTGGAGTACAGTTTCCTCAAACATATCTGGATTTCTATATTGCTTCACGCAAAGCAAATTGATGACTCATCATTGTGCATGCTCGGCTAAAAGTTTTCGATATGAAAGTGCAAAATAGAATTGCACATGTCTGGACAGGCATCCTTGTTTCCTCCGAGGCAAGTGCAACAGTATACCAGGATGTTGGGATCGTTACAGCTGACTATCTAGTGTTTACCTGCCTTATATTGTTTATGGCAGCTCATACATTCATTTTTCTTAAAGGCCATTTACCGTACCATAAGTTGCCAGTGAAATATGTGTTCATATATATGTATGTGTGTGTATATATGTATATATGTGTATACATATATGTATGTGTGTATATATGTATATGTATATATATATATATATATATATATATATATATATATATATATATATATATATGTATATATGTATATATGTATATATGTATATATGTATATATGTATATATGTATATATGTATATATGTATATATGTATATATGTATATATGTATATATGTATATATGTATATATGTATATATGTATATATGTATATGTGTATATGTGTATATATGTATATGTGTATATATATGTATGTGTATATATATGTATATGTGTATGTATATTGTATATGTATATATGTATATTGTATGTGTATATATGTATATGTGTGTATATATATATGTGTGTATATATGTGTGTATATGTATATATGTGTGTATATGTATATATATATATATATATATATATATATATGTATAGATGTGTGTGTGTATATATATATATATATATATATATATATATATATATATATATATATATGTGTGTGTATAGATGTGTGTATAGATGTGTGTGTATATGTGTGTGTATGTGTTTGTGTGTATAGTATGTGTATATGTGTGTATATATGTATATATGTGTGTATATATATGTATATATGTGTGTATATATATGTATATATATATATATATGTATATATGTGTGTATGTGTGTATATATGTGTATATATATGTATAGATTTGTGTATATATGTATGTGTATATATATGTGTATGTATATGTATATAATACATATATAAATATACATACATATATAATATGTATGCGTATGTATGTATATATATATAAATAGCCACGGATTCTATTATTTATTTAATTATATATATTTATATATAATTAAAAAAATAATAGAATCCGTGGCTATTTGTCTGGTTTAGACATTTTGTAGAACTACACGGACAAATCTTTCCAACTTTGTGCAATTTTATGTTTCTACACTAACTATAATAATTTCAGATTTTACATGTATCATTTCTAATGGACTAAAGCTCATATCCTGTTGGCAGACAAGCATAAAATATCCTGCTATTTTTTTACAATAACGATAACCCAGTAATGGAGCGCCACTTGAAATTGTCTAAAATGGAAAATGACATGTCATGTGTTAGGCTTCAGTTCTGTGTGAAGTAAACCAACAACACTTGTTTGGAAAAGGGACTGTGTCTTGGATTAATTAGGCTAAAGAACTCCCAGTTTGCGCAGCTTAACATGTACTAGGTGATGTTTTCTTCCGAGTACTTTCCACAGGGATAGGTTTGCACTCATCTTTGATAGTTAACCCATGTGACCTTTCCCTAGAGCCACCTCACGGCTGCTGCTTCTCATTAGAGCTCGTCCACCCGTGCAACCGTGTCTAAATAGCTCGGGTCGAATCAGTAACCTTTGGTGAGGGTGACGAGATTAATCAACGGTCCATTATTATTTATACTGCGACATGGAGTTGTATTTACAATCATGATGTTATTATTATTTTAATATTCATGAAGAGCTGGGATTTATTGTGCTTTGTGTCAGATGGCATCAGTGGAGAAGAGAGACAGATTTAACAATTTTGTCACACGGCACACAAGATGTTCCGGTAAATAATTAAACATGGACTGAATGGACGGACAAGAAATTAATATGCTAATGTTGTTTAAGACCTAAGTGGCTCAATATTGTACACTCACTACTCGATTCTAAGCAAAGTCATTTTATGGCACTTTACATATTGAACAGCTCTTTACGAGAGCCAGCAATTCCCCCATGTGCAATATTAGCAATAGTGTTACGGGAGAAAAAAGTGTTTAAATGAAATGAATCAGGGTGCTCGCTCCATCTGGATGGAAAGTGAAATTTATTTAATTCTTTACAAGTCGTATAGAAATGAAATCAAATCAGCTAAAATGAACATCCACCCTCCTGTAAGCACACGTATTAATGCATATTCATGTAATGCTGACAATATCTACATACGTGTCTTACCCATAATGCCAAATGACATAAAGCAGTGGTGTGTAAGGTGCGGACCGTGGGCCAGAGGTGGCCCGCTAGGGTTTCCGATCTGGCCCATGGGGTCGTTATGCCTAAATGATTTTATTTTTTTGACAAGGAGTCTGCAAAACTTGATGTTTGTGAGGGCACTCGGACGTTTGGTCGAACGGACGTTTGGTCGAACGGACGTTTGGTCGAACGGACGTTTGGTCGAACGGACGTTTGGTCGAACGGACGTTTGGTCGAACGGACGTTTGGTCGAACGGACGTTTGGTCGAACGGACGTTTGGTCGAACGGACGTTTGGTCGAACGGACGTTTGGTCGAACGGACGTTTGGTCGAACGGACGTTTGGTCGAACGGACGTTTGGTCGAACGGACGTTTGGTCGAACGGACGTTTGGTCGAACGGACGTTTGGTCGAACGGACGTTTGGTCGAACGGACGTTTGGTCGAACGGACGTTTGGTCGAACGGACGTTTGGTCGAACGGACGTTTGGTCGAACGGACGTTTGGTCGAACGGACGTTTGGTCGAACGGACGTTTGGTCGAACGGACGTTTGGTCGAACGGACGTTTGGTCGAACGGACGTTTGGTCGAACGGACGTTTGGTCGAACGGACGTTTGGTCGAACGGACGTTTGGTCGAACGGACGTTTGGTCGAACGGACGTTTGGTCGAACGGACGTTTGGTCGAACGGACGTTTGGTCGAACGGACGTTTGGTCGAACGGACGTTTGGTCGAACGGACGTTTGGTCGAACGGACGTTTGGTCGAACGGACGTTTGGTCGAACGGACGTTTGGTCGAACGGACGTTTGGTCGAACGGACGTTTGGTCGAACGGACGTTTGGTCGAACGGACGTTTGGTCGAACGGACGTTTGGTCGAACGGACGTTTGGTCGAACGGACGTTTGGTCGAACGGACGTTTGGTCGAACGGACGTTTGGTCGAACGGACGTTTGGTCGAACGGACGTTTGGTCGAACGGACGTTTGGTCGAACGGACGTTTGGTCGAACGGACGTTTGGTCGAACGGACGTTTGGTCGAACGGACGTTTGGTCGAACGGACGTTTGGTCGAACGGACGTTTGGTCGAACGGACGTTTGGTCGAACGGACGTTTGGTCGAACGGACGTTTGGTCGAACGGACGTTTGGTCGAACGGACGTTTGGTCGAACGGACGTTTGGTCGAACGGACGTTTGGTCGAACGGACGTTTGGTCGAACGGACGTTTGGTCGAACGGACGTTTGGTCGAACGGACGTTTGGTCGAACGGACGTTTGGTCGAACGGACGTTTGGTCGAACGGACGTTTGGTCGAACGGACGTTTGGTCGAACGGACGTTTGGTCGAACGGACGTTTGGTCGAACGGACGTTTGGTCGAACGGACGTTTGGTCGAACGGACGTTTGGTCGAACGGACGTTTGGTCGAACGGACGTTTGGTCGAACGGACGTTTGGTCGAACGGACGTTTGGTCGAACGGACGTTTGGTCGAACGGACGTTTGGTCGAACGGACGTTTGGTCGAACGGACGTTTGGTCGAACGGACGTTTGGTCGAACGGACGTTTGGTCGAACGGACGTTTGGTCGAACGGACGTTTGGTCGAACGGACGTTTGGTCGAACGGACGTTTGGTCGAACGGACGTTTGGTCGAACGGACGTTTGGTCGAACGGACGTTTGGTCGAACGGACGTTTGGTCGATTGGTTGTTACTGTTGAAACCAGCTCACAAAATTATAATCATGAGAGAGAGAGAGAGAGAGAGAGTGAGTTTAATATCTAAATATCTAATATCAAAAATCAACAGTAAACTCTCTGTCATAATTTGACAGCGAGCAAACCCGCCGACCAAACGTCCATTCTACCAAACGTCTGTTCTACCAAATGTCCATTCTACCAAACGTCTGTTCTACCAAACGTCCGGTCGACCAAACGTCTTTCGACGAAACGTCCGGTCACGGTTTGGGTGTTGTGTGATCAAGTTTGTGAACTACTCAACTTTGCCCCATTTCCTATTGGTTCTTTTGTCCCCTAGTGCGGCCAAAGAATTAATGACGAAACTTGAAATGCCCCAACTGGAAGTCACCTGGAAATGGCCCAAAATCAGCAAGAACCAACAAATGAACAAAAAAATGGATTTGGAAAAAAGAAGTCACGCAAAATGAACTCATTGCCTCCTATAGGCAATAAAGTCCAATTCCCTTAAACTGACTGTACGTGCTCACTTTTCATTGCCATTGACAGCTCTAGACCCCCAATCCATGTCCAGCAACCTCAATGTCAGCAAGTTCCTTAACTTTTTGGTCCAAAAATCATACTAGTCCGGCCCACACGAGCTCTAGTTGGCCCGAATGTGGCCCGCGAACCAAACTGAGTTTGACACCCCTTGATATGAGCAGTATTGTGTAGCTGTTGAAATTGCAGCTGAGTCATTAGCCTTTATCATCGCTATCTGTGTGTATGATGAGACGTGAATTTGTCCGACCTCCCCGGGGGCAGCACAAAAGGCTGGATTGAATGCGGGGCGCCCAGGGGCCAAGCTGGCGGCGGGCCCAGCTGAGCAGCACCAGTCAGGCAGCCACCACCTGCATACTGCTACTCGCCCGGTCTCCCTGGATATGAACACCCCCGCCGACGCCGCCCTGCCCGCCGCGTGTGTCCACCCACTCTTAACACGTCCACCGACCCCCACCCCGCTCACCGGGGTCTGTCAAGTCTCATCTGCATCCCGGGCCCGTCCAAGTCCCACTGCTAATATCTGTCCATCTCATCCGTCCGTCACGTTGCCCAAAGTCTGGGAGATAGTAACATCATGGCCTCAGCTGCGAATAGTCCTTTCACTTTTTTTTCTGGGCGGTTGCCAGGTTGATTTCTCAGATTAAGCCGTGACATTTATGTTCGACCTCTTTTGTTTTATCATGTATCTATTTTGGGTGGGTGCTTTTGTTTTTTTATGCTGCGATATTTTATGAGAAATCGGTTTTAGACCTCAAATTAACCAATTTTATTTTAAAAAATTCTACATATGCCCGCAATTTGATAAAATACCATGCGTCACTGCGTAAACAAAATGTTTTCTAAGAGAATATTATAATGTATTAAGACAATATTTCAATCAATTATTTTATTGATTGATCTAGGCTTCAAAATTTTTGAAAATCAAGATATCATGTATCTGATTTTCTGCAGCATATTCATCAAAATTTGGTATTAAAACCAGGTTAGGCCAGTTTACAGATCAATTGTGTTATTTTATGATATACGTAAAAGGAAAATATATAAAATAATTTTCTTATTCTGATCATATGTATATAATAGAGAGATATTCATGGAAATTAAATTTCTTTGGCCATTGTATTTGAAAACAGCTTAATTTAAAAATCAGCATATTGATATATATTTCTAGTTTTCTATATAAAATATAATAATTAGAAAAAAGATAAATTTAAAATATCAGACTCATTTTGCGTCATAATTGCATGACAGGAGACAATGGCAGTCAAAAATTGTTTTACAACATACTGAATTTTTAATTGTATATTTTATTAATCTACTAATAACGACATGTTTTGCTATGGTGTTTTTTAATGATTAGCCCCCCAAAAATCTCCCATTCCGAAAAGACCCACTGCTTATTTTTATTGCTCCTTCCAAGCTGTCACCAAATGATTATCATAATTCACTTCATCTTCTTATGACCAATTCTTGTGAAAAATCCAGTCAATGGTATATTAATTATTATTTTGTCTTCCCAATGCAGAGACTCTCTTTTTCTCCCAGTTCAACACTGCCCCCTCGGAAATAAATTCGGCACTGCACTTGACTAACAGCATCAGAGAGTAAAAAGACAACAGTCCCCAGGACCAATCATTTAACCGGCCAATGCCTCCACTGAGGCCTCAACACTGGCAACAATAACATCAGAAAATGTTTCAAAAACTCTTTGGTGCTGTTGCTTAGTAACATTTCCCGCCCGAAAACTAATCAGCTACTTATTCTATGTAATGATTATTGCTCATCACTGTGGGGGAGCGCAATATGATTAGCAATGTTGCTCATAAAAATAAAAAAAGGCAATATTTAGCTCCATATTTGTCTACCCGAGTCATCCCAGGCCTTCATTCTCACCTCTATTACGACTGTTTGCTATTCATTTCCCGTCAAACTCGGATGTCACATCCCACGTGAACCTTGCCCTTGAGCAAAAAAAACAAAACAAAAACAATATTCAAACATTGAGCTGGGAAGACAAGAGAGCCAGACGGGGAGTAGTGGGATGGACGGCGTAGACTACTTGTGTCAAAGTGGCGGTCCAGGGGCCAAATCTGGCCCGCCGCATCATTTTGTGTGGCCCGGGAAAGTAAATCATGAGTGCCGACTTTCTGTTTTAGGATCAAATAAAAATGAAGAGTATAGATGTATATTAAATTTCCTGATTTTCCCCCTTTTAAATTAATAATTGTAATTTTTTAATCCATTTTTGTCTGTGTTTTTAGTTCAAAAATCATTTTGTAAAATCTAAAAATATATATTAAAAAAAGCTCAAATAAACATTGTTTTAGATCCATAAAAAACTGAATATTCAGGGATTTTAATCAATTTATTTAAAAAAAATCAAAATATTATATCTAAAATGGTCCGGCCCACGTGAAATAAAGTTGACGTTAAAGCGGCCCGCGAACCAACCTGAGTCTGACACCCTTGGCGTAGACCAAATGGATTAGAAGAACTGGATTAAACCCCCTGAATATTCAGTTTTTTTATAGATCTAAAACAATGTTTATTTTAGCTTTTTTTATATATTTTTTTCAGATTTTACAAAATGATTTTTGAACTAAAAACACAGAAAAATGAGATTAAAAAAATACTATTATCTATTTAAAAGGGGGGAAATCAGGAAATTTAATATACATCTATACTCTTCATTTTAATTTGATCCTAAAACAGAAAGTCGGCACTCATGATTTTCTTTCCCGGGCCACACAAAATGATGCGACGGGCCAGATTTGGCCCCTGGGCCGCCACTTTGACACCTGTGATCTAAACAATAAGAGGATGGTGGAAATTCTCCACCCAGCTGCAGACCCGGCTCGATCCGGTTGTGGAATTCCTGAGCTGTCTGGAAGGAGCCCTTAGGGCTGGCAAAATGGCAACGTGCGTTGCGGGAGTCTGTCGTGTTTCTGTAAGCCCGGGCGGGGGTCCGTGCTTGCGAACGCTGCATTTTTGACCCCCTCTCGCTTCCTCTGTCTCTGAAGTAGCGTCTGAGTCGCACGGAGGCCTCGGGAGCCTCTCTGACCTGTCTCCGAGTTTTCGTGCCAAGACTAACTCGAGGCCTCGTCCCGGGCGACGACGTTTGACACCGGGAATCGGTTTCCAAGGTGCGCTAATGGGAGAGTTCGCACGAGGTTAAGAGGTTAGAGCGCTTTACTACTGCTCTAACCTTGATCACTAAAGTCATTATGGGGAGGGAGGAGCTGAGAATTTGCCTTTAGGCCATTGACGTGGCAGAGTGGAAGAGGACAGCTTGTGAGTGTTTGTGTGCGTTTGGAGTGTTTGTGTACGATCTGGATGACAGTCTGCGCCAGGGAGGCCGCCGCCGCGCCCGAATGCCATGAAAATCCCACATTGTGGCACGCCACGGTGACGGAAATTCAATGAGGGGTGTTGGGGCTTAGCTGGTGGGATAGGAGTGTGTTGGGAAACAATTTTTGCATGGGGGACAATGGATGGAGACGTGTTTAAAATGTTTTTATTTTGTCTTTATTACTGTAAAGCGAGACAAATTTATTTGTGGGGTTCTATTCACTAAAACAGCAGACATTTTAAAAAGAAATACAAAAATAAAATAGAATTAAAGCCCAAACCTAATGATCGTTCCAAACAAAATGACTATACAATTTCAAAATTTATTTTCTCATAGATGTGTATCATATTTATTCAATACATCATTAACAGACTTAAAAGAAAATATTTTAAAAATGCTAAAATTCGACAAAAAAGGTACATCAATCATGTATAAACGCATTGCAGACTAAGCAAAAGTAGAAAATTTGAACTAACTGTAATAGCAATTAGTTAAAAATTGTTTTTTAATCACAATTTGTTTGATACACTGATCCAAAATATATTTAAAATACTAGTGGGGGGATTATTATTTTAAACTGAAGCAGCACAATCATGTCCAATACAATGAAAAAAACTCTTTCATTTTTTTATGTGTATTAGCGGAATTTAATTGACTCTTGTACAATTTTGACCAATCAGATGTGAGTATCCTGGATTGCCTGCCCTCTCATTAATATTGATTGTATTGTAATATTGAGTTTATCAGCACGTGTATGGGTATAAGCGACGTCCAAAATGGCTGCTCTTTTAATTTTTTTGCCATGTAAGACTTATTTTTGCCATTATTACAGTTCAGATAAATTGGTATTTCGCATAGTTTGAGTAACTGTCGTTCACATGAAGGTCATTTATGCTCGTCGTTTGTCTCTTTTTATATTTTAACACCAGCTTTTTCGTGGTCGGCGTTGTCAGATATAAGTCAACATGCCAATGCCGTCTTTGGTTGTACAAAACTTGTCGGGGTGCCGGAGCTTGTTTCTGGAGGCAATCCATTATCACTCGTGGGTCGAGGTCACACAATGGGGACACTTTGTCACATCTGTTGGGGATGCGCTGCGGTAGGCAGAGAGGCTGCTTTGATCTGCTGACTATGTTCACCGGAGTGTGCCATGTCGGAAAACTAATCCTCTCTCTGACAGTTTTGTTCCCTCCCATAACCAAAGGATGTATATCACTTTTCTTGAAAAAGAATCTGGAAAAAAAAGAAAAAAGGGAAATGACTGTTAACATTAGGAACCAGTAGCAGAACTGCCAAATAATAGACTTTTTCCATAATTTACAAAGCCAATTTGGACCAAACTATTAAATACTCATTTTGTATCACGACGAGGATCATTTTTAGAAATGAAGGCGGGTTTTTTTCCCAAATTTGATGGGAGAAAAAATGTTTTCATTTTTGGCTCGCCATTTTAATTTACCATTGCGATTGATTTCGAAACGCAACGTCGTCTAAATAAGTTTTGCCTTATGCACGTTGTCAAAACGTTCAATTATGTTGAAAGTTAAGTAGCACGTTCATTTCCTGTTCCACGACATGTGCATTCTCATCAGTTGTTGTTTTTTTGTAGACGTGCGATAGCTAAAATCAAAAAGTCAATAATAGTTGATTGGCTACTTGTTTTTTTGTTTGTAGTATTAACTATTGAAAAAAGCAAACTACTTGAAAAGCATTAGAAAATTCCATAGTATTGAGCTTTTAATTTTGCCAAAAGGAAAAAATGGTCACAAATTATTATATCTAAAATGGTCTGGCCCACGTGAAATCAAAATGACGTTAAAGCGGCCCGCGAACCAACCCGAGTCTGACACCTTTGGCGTAGACCAAATGGATTAAAAGAACTGGATTAAAAGCCCTGAATAGTCAGTTTTTAATAGATCTAAAACAATGTTTATTTTAGCTTTTTTTAAAATATATTTTTAGATTTTACAAAATGATTTTTGAACTAAAAACACAGAAAAAAATGGTTAAAAATTTACAATGATTGATTTAAAAGGGGGAAAATCAGGAAATTTAATATACATCTATATTCTTCATTTTAATTTGATCCTAAAACAGAAAGTCGGCACTGAAAATCCGAAAATTCTCATTCCCCATTTAGATGTTTGGCAGCTCTGCTATATCACTGACGAATCCCAAATAAAAGACCGTCCACTATCAAACAAGTAATGCAGACGATGTCTTTGCTCTTCTATTGCCTCCAAGATAAATGGGGTGTAACAGTTGGTGTGCGTATGGCCGTGTGCGTGCACGCAAGTGTCCGTCTCCAACAAAAAGCCAGTGTTTGGCGTATTTGTAGTCCAAAAGGGCCCCTGGTGGCTCTGCTCACTTAAAAGGGCCCAGTGAACTGTGAGGACTTGAGACATGAGACGGTGGTGCCCAACTGGCCTTAGGACACGGGTTCACCATGAGAATGTGAGCTGAGGAGGGGAAGTGGTCCGAGACCACTTCAAACCACGAGACAATCAGCGCGTCATTGATTTATACTTTACATTGAAAACCTTGGCATGACTCCTTTGTCTTGCTGTTTTTTTCATGCATTTTGAGGGTATTTTTTTATAGCGTGCTCAGGCTTAGACAACATAAAAATATAAATAGACCATATATACTTCATAATAGTGTTGTATAGTGTCCCATTATGATTGATAACTAAGTGTTTTGAATGTGTTGGTGTCAGTATAAGTATTTTTTTTAATGAAAAAGCATACATTGAAAGCCTTGGCATGACTCCTTTGTCTTGCTTTGTTTCCTTCATGTATTTTGAGGGTATTTTTTATAGCGTACACAGGCTTAGACAACATAAAAATATAAATAGACCCTATATACTTCATAACAGTGTTAAATAGTGTCCCATTATGATTGATAACTAAGTGTTTTGTATGTGTTGGTGTCAGTATAAGCATTTTTTTTAATGGAAAAGCATACCTAAGTACAGAACCATAGTATATTATTTTGATGATCATTATTCCCTTTAACCTTTGACCTTGAATTGCATATTCCAGTCAAAAAAACTTTCATTTTAAGTCTGAATCTAGCCTCATGGTTGTGTTGCCAGGAATAGACATCCTTTTCAGGGAGTTTTGCTTATATTATTGAAAAAAAATACATTTGGTAATTCCCCATTCGGTGATAGTCTTCTGCGTTTTATTTTTAATTTTTAATTGTTGCTCAATAATAATGTCTCTGGAAAAAGAGAAGTTGTACAACAGCTATGATATCAAGTTAGGATGTTTGTTGTCTCAACATGGGCCTCTTCTCTCTCTTTTTTTTCCTGTTGCTTTTTCTCTTCATGCAGAGACAGGCTGACTTAGCCTAGGGTTGTATTTCCCCAGCTGGGGTCTTGGATTCATTTTGGAAGAGAGGTTGCCTTTTACAAATAAATGGTTTTATATCATTTATAAAAAAAACATTTCCACACAGAGCAGGAAATGTGTATCTCTTGACTCAACTCCTAAAAGCATTGTAAGTTGTTTTGATCATGCTCCTATTGTCTATGAATTGATCATTGTAGCCTTTTTTTTTTACTAGACCTTATATTAGAACAGGGATGGCGAACACGCGGCTCTTGAGCCGCATGTGGCTCCCGACCTAAATTGGCTATCATATTTATTGTATATACTGTGGCTCTTTACCTTGTTTCATGTTTCTCTTATTTCTATTCTCTTAAAACACACTCAAATTCCCATAAAAAATACATTGAAAAGATACTTGGGCAGATTAGATTTTTTTTTATGCTTCTATGTGGCTCTTTGACTTTCACAGTTAAAAAAGTTGGCTCTTTGTGTCTAACTTTTTGACCACCCGTCTATTAGAACCACCCCCACAATTCCCCTATTGTAATAATATACATTTATGACATTCTATTAGCTATGAAATACAAAAAATGGCATTTTGTTGCATTTTTCTCAGTGTCATACATAACACAAGGGGCTCTGACCCTTTGGGATGAGGTCAAATTCTCCAAAACTATGATGTTGAATGATTTTAAAGGTTTGGTGTGCTAGTTATTGGGCTCAGGTGGACCTTTTTGAGGTTAGAATGTGAGTTGCACATGGTCCAAAACCTCTGGCATGTATGGTATGACGGAACTTTACTTAAGAGAGAGGCCTTTCATTGTAACCACTCAGAGGCACACCTGTGCAACAATCGGGGTCTTTAACGAAGATCTTGATAGGCTTCACATTCAGATGGATGAAAAGCTATGAGCAGAGACGTGAACCTTGATGAACGGTCCCAAAGTCAGACTATTGATTGGAATTTGTCAAGCATTTTATACACGCAAACTGTACTGTATATACACTGAAGTGAGAAATTACTACAACATGGCGTGCGAGTACCCCACAGAGTGAAAATTGAAATTAATACATCTTCTGTTTCCATTTCTGGGCTATCTGATTATGACACATGCTGCTACATAACCTGAAACGGGTTATAAAAATGAGTGGAAATTGAAATTAATACATCTTCTGTTTCCATTTTTTTGACTATCTGATTATTACGTAACCTGAAACGCAGCATAAGGATTTATTTTTTTGGCGAAAATTGATAAATATCAAATTAAATCATTTTCATATTTACTGTATCACTGTAAAACAGGGTTGTTAGACAGAAATAGCAAAAACTTTAAACTTTGAGAGTCAAAGAATCACATTTTACGTCAGAAGCAGCATAAAAAAATCCAATCTGCCAAATTATTTTTTAAATATAATTCATTATTTGTTTTTAATGGGCCCTAATGAATTTAAGTGTGATTTAAGAGAGACTAAAAATAAGAGAAAAGAGCCACAGTATATACAAAATATGATAAGAAGCAAAGAGCCACATTCATTTTGGCTGGGAGCCGCATGCGGCTCGAGAGCCACGTGTAAGCTACAGCCTTTCTGTAGATGCTTTGTCTCTGAAAATGAAGCCCATTGTGTTGGATTCCTAGAATGACCACATACCGAACTTGCATGGTGAATTAACTCGCCCCATAATTTGCCCTTAATGTTCACAAAGCCGCGGTTAAATTGTGTTGTTGGTAAGGTCTGATGGATGTCAATTAACGGCCTATTTAAATATTTATGCAACAAACTTTTCAAGTCATCCCATGGGTGCAGTTATATCGAGGGGGGTAATGCCGATTCAGCTCCCGAAGGACCAACTCCGAGCCGGGGAGGCGGCGTGGATCGTTGGGGAGGAATCGTTCGTGGCTCGGTTTACAATGTGAATTAAAGCTGACACTAAGAGGCGCTCCTCACAATGACCGGCAGAAAAGAGCAGACAAAAGAGGCTATTTTACAGCAGGACAAAGGGGAGGTTAGTGGAGATACCTGAGCCCGGACTAGCCTAGTCAGCGTGTCTGTGGACACATGACTGGTGCCGCAGGACCACCGATGGGAGAAGAAATACCAAAGTGCATTCCTGCACAGCCATAAAGCTAGAAGACGTACGCACTAGAACAAGGGTGTCAGACTCGGGTTGGTTCGCGGGCCGCTTTAACGTCAACTTGATTTCACGTGGGCCGGACCATTTTAGATATAATATTTAGATTTTTTTTATTATAAATGGATTAAAAGAACTGGATTAAAAGCCCTGAATATTCAGTTTTTTTATAGATCTAAAACGATGTTTATTTTAGCTTTTTTTAAATTTTTAGATTTTACTAAATGATTTTTGAACTAAAAACACAGAAAAAATGGATTAAAAAATTACAATTATTGATTTAAAAGGGGGAAAATCAGGAAATTTAATATACATCTATACTCTTCATTTTAATTTGATCCTAAAACAGAAAGTCGGCACTCATGATTTACTTTCCCGGGCCACACAAAATGATGCGGCGGGCCAGATTTGGCCCCCGGGCCGCCACTTTGACACAGGTGAACTAGAAGTTGTGCACGTGAATAGAGTAGGCCGTGTACGTCATGCATTCGAGATGGAATTGGCAATATATTTGGTGTGAGTTTGGAATAGTGGTTGTTGTTGTTGTTTTTAAAATCCAATGCAATCAATTCAGTGCTCGTCAACATTCAAAAGAACATTGGCTGATATGCTATCATTTTCTGTCTCATTGTGTTATTGCTTACATAATTCACATTTTTAGGGGGTTAATACTGTAGTATGATGACTTGTCTGCTTCTCAATTATATGCACATGTTTTTAGGAAGGCTTTTAGTTGTGCAGTGTAACTAAAACCATCTGTCAGAGCAGTAGGGAGACAACAATGGTTCATCTTGAAATGCGTATTGATAACGCTTTAGTATCTTTAACTTGAGTTGAACACGGGCTGCAGTGACGTGTTTAAAATCCCAGCCAAATAAAGATAATCAGATAGCCACTCTGTCTATGTCTATATATATTCCATCCTATATACAAAAATGAAAGATGGCCAATTTGGTATGCGAGATGGTGCTAGGTTCACTAATTTGTAAACAACTGCGTCGGCGCCATTATCAGTTCATTATGACATCTAACATTGGAAAATGCAAAGCGAAAGGCATAAATTAACAAGACCCAGAAATCATCTAAAAAAGACTGCCAACAAATGTTTTGCTGTCATTCGAAGAGTGCACATTTGAAATAAGCCTTATTTTAACTCATGAATGTCTTGGCTTGCAAGCCAAGGACAAAAAGGACCATTTGGATCTAGAAATATGATTTATTATTATTATTTTTAAGTGGAAGGATTTCTAGGTTGGCTCTTGTATCCTCGTATTTTTCCTTAAAAGTTGCCCTTGGTTGAAAAAAAACATACTTAAGATATAAATAACAATAGCCAGATGGTAACACAAAATGATTGTAAATGTTAACATCATGCAGTCTTAGTCACAAATACAAAATTAATTCAAAAACACAACAAAGCAATAATTCTATCTTCTAAATGCATTATAGAGTGAGTTTTTAGTAACCCAGCTTTTCATATTTAAAGCATAGCCTGGTAACGATGCACGCAGACTGAAGAGGCCCAGCAGGAAACCAGCAGCTTATATGTCTCCGGTCTGTCCTGATTAACATGGATAACTCTGACCTAAAGAAACAACGAAGATTCCTGTCTAATTTAATTACTGTCAGTTGACCAGCCGCCAAAAATATTCTAAAAAACTTAAACTCCTACTCTTTTTTGGGGGGCAGAAATGGTTTATATCAGCGGTCCCCAACCACCGGTTCATGGACCGATACCGGTCCGTCAGGGAAATAAATATTTTTTCAATCTCGACTTCCTACTTGAAAAGAGAAAAGTTGTTATAATCATAAAAAATACATTAGGTACCATAAGGTGCACTTAAAAGTCTTAAATTTTCTCCAAAATAGACAGGGCGCCTTATAATCCAGTGTGCTTTATGTATGGAAATTTTTTAAAATGTGTCATTCATTGAGGGTGCGCCTTATAATGCGGTGCGCCTTATAGTCGTGAAATTTTTTGGCCATCCTGTATGTTACGTGCACTATCATCCTAATATCTTGTAGCAATATAAAGACAAAATAACCAGATATCCCGATTTAAAAATCCCCTGTATACATTTTAAGCAACTTTACATGCTCGATAAACTAAACTAAAAGGCAAAAATATAAAAAATGCACACGTGCTGTTAAAATAATGAACAAAAAATGATATATCTTCTCTTAAGGCCACCTGCATTCTGCATTTTGACCTTTTAGTTCTATGAAACGCTTCATTTTGACCTTTTAGTTCTATAAAACGCTTCAACATGTCAGATTACCACATACAACCACATCATTCTATATTCCCTGAGACATTTGAACCATTACCAAACACCGTTCAAAACGCCATGGGAGGAATTTATTCACATCCTAAGTTATGCATCTTTCAAGCACATCTGCAATTTTCACACCAATAAGGTCAACTGGTCAATGTGGCAATAGTTCTGCTGCGTTTCATAAAGGTTTCGTATCGACCGTCAAGTATTTTCTGACCACAACCGGAGTCTATTTCTCCTGTGGGCGGATGAATCTTTCCTTCAGGCACAGAGGATTACTGTGTGGTTCTCCGAGTTGACCTTCCACATTGCAGACGCTCCATCAAACCGGGGCTTGAGCATGAAAATCTCTCCTGGATGGATTGGGTTCCAAGACCCTCTCCTCTCCAGGGACTCACCCAACCTGGGGAACAGGGGGCTTTCATGGGAGATCACAGGTGTTTATATACAAAATGGCAATTTTCTTCTTCCATAATTCCATGTTACTGCATTACCAGATCTTATCGGAAGGACAAAATCTCATTCTTGCGGTTTAGACCTTAATGAAAGATGCTTTGCCTGTAGACACTGGGGGCTAAGTCAACAAGTTTTGGATTCCTGTTGGCCTTTGTTGGCTGAAGCTAGTCAGAAAATGTTAAGATGAAGTTGGAGGGGCTTTGACCAAAATGTTTGGATCAAATCTAGTAAAAAAAAATACATTTAAAAAAAATCATTGCGTTCTCTAGATAGCTCTAAACCAGCCCAATTGTTAAATATTTCATTATGTCTTGCATGTAAGATTCCCTGTCATCTCTTTTAGAATTGTATATGTATATGACGTATATGTATATGTATAGATGAAATTCTTCATTTCCATGCAGCAACTACAGTACTGACAAAATAAAACAAGTTATTGCTTAAAACTCAATATATTGTCATTGTAACTTAGATTAAACTCATTTTATTTGAGGCAAATTGAACTTTTAAGTAGTTATCCTTCAAAATAGCATATTAAAGAGATCAAATGAGTAGAGATACTCAAAATATAAAGTAACCGAAGAGTACTTAAAAAATTGAGTTATCACCACTTATAATCTTAGGTTAGCATGACTTGTGATACATTTTTGCGTTATTTGAAATACTTTCATTCATTGCAAGAATACAGTAGAAAAAGATTTATTTCCATTTTAAAATAGGGAGCCTGGTTCATAGACGACACGTCCCCAATACGATAAATAATATTTTTTTAAATGTCAGTGTGCTCTGGGCTGGAACACCAACAATCCACGTTGATCACATGTAACTTCAGCCGTAGCCGATGATTAAAAGCAGATCATATCGAATGTCGTCGTCAAGGGCAGGAAAGAGAAAGCGAGAAAAAAATAAAGAGGAGATTTGTTTGTCAGTCAATTCAGCCACTCACAAAAGGCCGGGGTTCAGCTTTCTGTAAATCTTCTGCTGAAATGTTGACAAAACAGGCAATTTTCCCTCATTTTGGCGCAGGCATCTTTCAGCGGCTCACTCAATCAGAACCCCTTCATTTCAAACTGGCGTTCCGGCGACCTCTGACTGGCCCCCAGACGTTGGCCCGGCCCGAGAATCCTAACAGTTGCGCCTTTTCAGATCAGGTGAATGTCGTTTTAAGAAGCTCTCTTCATAATAGGGGCCTTTGTCTCTTCCTGGGCCCCCGTAAAGAAAAAAAAAGGATAAGAAATGTAGTTAATAGCTCAGGAGTGGCCTAATCATCAGCTGCCATTACTGCTCCAATATCAGCAGAGATGACAGACTTATCAATAACAAAGGCCCAGCTGAAGTTTTCGCCGCTCTGTCATTTTGATCTTTGCTCTACTAATCAGAGCTTTCATTTGAGCGAAGCACCATAGCAGCACACCTCTCATTCTCTTCACACTGCGTAAGATATCGCTCATCTTTACAAGCCACTCTGTATTCACGCAACCCCGGGCCACCATTTTGCACAAATTGGCTTGATTTCTCCGGGAAATATATGACACACCGGAGAGGTCGTTAGATTTCTAATGTGAGCGCTTGGAACGGCGAAAACTCTCTTTAGCTTCGGGTTCTGTTCCGACGGCAACAGTTGGAGCTAAATGCGTAATAGTAATTGTGCCGAGGTGTCTTTAATCGTTTCTAATTATTTCTTTGTCAAAACATGAACATAAAGCTTGTGCCGTCATTTATGGACACCTTGTGCACCAACGCTAACTCACGGGACGCCTCGTTAAGATAAACATGGAGTCGTCAACCGAGAAGTAATACTAGATCAAAAGTTATGCTTAACTTGTGTAAATATAATACCGTAGTTTTGTATTCTGAATGGCATGACAAATTAACTCAGGCAATTTTTGGGTGGTGATTTCCTTTCTTTAATATTCATACAATATATTGTTCATCTTGTAATAGGGTTAAACATGTAAAAATTGAGTGATGCTTCTGTGATGGTTTTAATTCAAACTGAAGATTGAAATGTTTTTATAAAACATATAAATATATATTAAAAAATATATATATATATATATATATATATATATATATATATATGTATATGTGTATATATATGTATATGTATATGTATATATATATATATACATATATATATATATATACATATATATATATATATATATATATATATATATATATATATATATATATATATATATATATATATATATATATATATATATATATATATATATATATATATATATATATATATACACACACATACATATACATATTTTTTTTAATTAAAAGGTACATGGGCCAACTAGAAATCCTTCCACTTGTATTTGTTAAATACACAATCAAAGTTTAGATAAACATAAATAAATACATTGATAATCAAAAGTTCGCTGCCATCCCTCCGAGCCAAAATCTATCACCGTCAGTGGTACGCATTTAGACATGATAACTCAATAACAGCTTTCCAAGTTGATTTTTTTTTATTTCTACAACTCAACTCAATGTGGTACAAGCAACAAAATATGATATTTCAAAATATATGTACACAAAAAAAACAATCCACAGTTTTTCCATTTGTGTCATGTTGTCAGTTGAGCTGGGCTAATGGAGTAGCACAATTTAATTGACTACTTCCATAGTGTTAAAGCTGGGAAATTCAAAAGAATGTACCCTATTTTGCCATTTAATATACCCATGTATATTAAATGAGTTTTGCATTTTTGGGCCTACCGTTTATGTGCCATTTAATATACCCCTGCCGTTTAACATATATTAAACGTATATTAAACGGCAACTCCGCTTTTTTTGGCAAGATTTGTATGGTGTTCATGGGAGCATAATTATAGATACTTAAGTTCATTAAAATTCCAAGTCAGACTTTATTCAGCAGTAAGTAGTTTTAATCTGAGCAGTAAGTAGTTTTAGTCTGCAAAACTTTGATGAACCCCGTCACGGCATAAAGACTGCGTAGTAAAATTTTAGCATCGTTGCTGGCCATACGCAATGCCATTTTCATTGTTTGCTGCAGGCCAATAAAAACGAGGCAGAGGGGCAAGAGTTGGCCCGTGTGCCATAGTTTGGACACTGTTGCTTTAAAGGAATGGTGATCCATTGTAGCAAGTAACATTTTTTTCCCCACTGACAGGAAACCTGAGAGGTCCAAGGAGGCGCTGCTGCACCTGGACGAAGGGGCTCTTTCATTTACAGTCACGGTAAGGATCAGGCACTGACGGACTTAGACACCTGCTACTGGGAAATATGTTCTTCATCAGTGAGCTATGGACTATTTTTGGCCAGGAGCACTGGGAGGCCATTGTTCTCCACAGAAATGACAGCCCAAGTAGCCAAGAGACTCTTGGTCAAAATGTAGTGTTTTAATAAGGCTAAACTGATAAACTTGTTCATTCAATTGAGAAAGAAAAAAAATCGAGTTGATTACTTTACAGAAATACTTCATTTAACGTGGTTAATAGGTTCCAAAACAACTAAATTTGCTTTTATGGAGTCTATTTAATAATATTTGGACTTTTAAAACCCTCTTTGTACGATTTTTTAACTCCCAAAAGTTGACAATCCTCACTATTGGCCGGTGAAATACAGTATTCCCTCAAATATTGCGTATAATGCAGACCAAACATGGCCGTGAAAATTGAAAAATCGCAAACTAGGAACTCTCCTATTTTTTCTACCATAAGTACATATTTTTACATCCATACAATAGTAGTCCCCAAAAAGTTTTCATTTCATTTTTGTATTATTGTTCCACCACTGCACATTTTTCATAAATATTTGGTGGATCCAACCTGCGATGTAGTGAATCCACAATAGTTGATCCGTGAAGTAGCATGTCATTAATGTACATTCTAATTCTAAACAGATGATTGTTGTCATTAAGAATGGTTGAGATACTATCTTTAATTAAAACATACCCAGATTTGCTCATAGATGTCAAGCAAATTTGTATAATATTGAATGTGTTACATTAGCATTCATCAATGGGGCTCCTTATTCTTCCATTTTGGCTTAAGTTCTTTAAAAACTATAATCATGATGCCTTGAGTTTGTGTATTTTGGAACCTCATGTGGGATTAAAAAAGAGCTGGACATCAAGACCCCCAGGCCATGCCACCTGGACCCCCCCTTATGACCTGAAACCGCACCACCCAAACGGAGCCCCATTAACATACTGCCAAATAATTGCTGATCAAGCAAATGACAAAGAGCAAACAAGGCCAGAGGAAGAAAAAAAGAATGACAAGTTAAACAGGAAAGCCTTTGATAAAAGAATTAGTTTGAACCCTTATCAATGCCGCCATCGTTCCTGCCAATCAGACAAACAATCTCTTATGAGCAAACGCTGGCTGTGGCTTCAGCTGCGCATCAATCTCATGAAAGGAAGGGAAGAATCAGAGCTGAGCATAGAAAAGGGAACTGGTTTCCAGGAAGCACGTGCGATGACAAAGCCATTCTTTCTTAGGGTTGATCATCCACCTGCACATGATTAGGTCAGATATTCACTTGTGCTGCCAACTTGTCATTCACATTGAAACAAATGTGCAAAGCACACGCTTGCCTGCACACACAAAGAGGTGCAAATTCATTTTTCTCTCAAGGCAGTCTGCAGCAGACCAGACTTTTTAGAATATTTATCAAATTATGAATACCACCTTACAAAAGTAGTGTATAGAAGGAAATAAAATGGCTGGGTGAGGTGATGTAGTAGATCAGGCAAGTATCCGGACATCTAAATGTTCTTCATAGACATGCCGTGGTGTTTATATATTTTTTTTAATCCAGTTTTTAACCCATTTTTTATATTTCTAAAATTGATAAAGTTAACAATTCTAGCACCGGCAGAAGTAATGTTTGCATGCAAATATTGGACTGGATAATAACTGTCATTTGAATGGAATGGAGAAGTAAACTAATGTGTATGATAGTAATGGTAACAATACCTAAAATATTACAAATCTTACTATACAATATACTATTGAAAGTGGAATAGGAATATAACTCCTCATGAAAGCTGAATACTTACTAAGCTACCATGGTATCAGCAAATTATATTAACATGAATGGATCCATCAATCAATTTATAACAGGGCAACTGTGACCTAATATGTTAAGGCCATAATACTTTGCTGGAAGAATTGGTTGCAAACACCACATTTAAATCCGTATTTAATCCTAATTGTCAGATGACACCAAAGTGTCACTAAATAACAGTCGTGACAAAAAATATACAGAAATTACACAAGTGAGTTCCATGGTTTTATTAATTTCTTCCGATAAACAAGTTGATAAAAGCAGATAATATTTTGGGAAATTACATTTTTATCAACCATAACATAAAATAAAATGAACTAAATGTGGCGTATAAATTACAGTAAGCATATTGCGATTTGTTGATGACTTCCCCCCCAAAAAATATTTAAATTAAACAAAGAGAAAGTTTGCATTTTGATATACTTCTATTTTTGTGTTAAAAATATTAGTCTTTGGCGCCCCCTGGTGGCACATCTATAGAATACTTTAACGGTTCATTGTTATTACTATCCGGCGCTCACTACTCCTTTTTCCTTATTTCCCTAAAACAATCACACTAAATATCTGCAAAGTACCGTGACACAACAATAACTCAGAATATTTCAAAACAAATACTACTTTATTTTGCATACTGACATCCTGCCTTTTGTGTTGTGAAAGCTAAACATTTTCAAGTATAACACAGATCGCAATTAAACTGTTAGCAAACATAATAAAATACAATGTACACATTCGGTTTTAAGTATTCTAACAGTTACCACACTTTTACCACTGCCAATAAATGCACGTATATGTTGAAGCCCACATGTCAGTGGAGGTACGCCAGCAGAAACCAAAACATCCCACTTGAAAAATGCGCTATATGTTTGCGTAAGTGCGCATGTGTGAGACCGAATTTCACTCAAGACTCCTTGGGATTGTGCAATGAAAGCAGACAAGAGTATACGTCGTATATTTTAGCACGCCACGGGTGCAGCGAATGAGACAAGAACATTCGCGTGGTCGCTCTGGGTTAAGAGCAAAACTGGATCCCAAATCTTCTTCCTTGACTATGGTGCTGGTGCGTATGAATTGCATAGGGTGTCGGGAACATTATGTCTCTATACATTGCACTGGCGCGAGCAAGGGAGGGGCTGCTGCAAAACTCACCGATAGAATGAATGCAAAGAGCCAAAAGAACACTTCCTGTTGATGCAAAAATTGCAGCAGCAACTGTCTGACACATCTGGACCGGACAGGGGGGGAGGCCTGGCCGTGGCTGTTAGCGAACTAGAAGGGGGGAAAATGGACCACGTTTAATGTCGATCTTGCAGCACGGTGAGTCTGCTCGGTTTAATTGTAGCGTGGTGTGCTGACGGCATGCCGCCGATCGTCATGTCAACGCGTGTTTCGGGCATACTCGGACATCTGCTGCTAGCCGCCGACGTAGGCTAGCATGGGCTGCGAGGCTAACTCGGTGGCTAGCCGCGGAGCTACAAGGAAGAAAGGCGAGATAATGTGTGTTTTCGATCGTGTCATTGGTAATAGGGTGGGTATTGTGCATAGTGCGAGTTGGCTGTTAAGTTGTTTATCGCGGGGGAGAGATCGCGAGGTGCGGAGGAAGATCGGTGTCTTTGCAAAAATCATGGCTAAATGCTAAGCTAAGCTAGTTGAGTTAGCAAATGTTCGGTTGTTGAACGGGCCCTGCGAGGCGATGCAGATAGACTTATGTTGAAACAATTTAATGTACAGGCAGTGGGAATGATCGATATTGTTCTGTTGGATTCGACTTTAAACTGGCGTTTGTTCCGATTGTGTACACAAGTCTTATTTCTGTCGCTAGACACGCGTTCGCGTGTAATAAATTACAATAAAAGTTTGACAGGGCGCTCATTTGCTCCATTTTGTGTCGACAATCGGCGTTCTAGGATTTGGTGTATTTACGGATCGACGTTCATTATTAAGTCATGTGTACTCGATGTTTCGGATCTATAATCTGTAACACTCGATTCACTTTTAGAATTTGGAACTGTCTGGGCCAGCAGACCTATTAGATTAGCCTGTCATACTTTTTAATTCAGGGAAAGTTACATTTATTTACATTTAGTCTTGCTCCTAATAAGGTTCAGTGACCTACGCTGTACACTAAAATAATAATGGACTACTGACTGACTTTTTGTGTCTTATCTCTTAAGGGGTCACCAAAGTGAAGCAATTGATCCGCATGATAGATTTGGAACAAGTTTTACGCCAGATCCCCTTCCTGACATATCCCACAAGCGGGAATCAAACCCGAGCCACCACAATGGCAGCGGGACGCTCAGATCACTGACCACCATGTGGCCCTAAAATATTAATCGAATAATTACTCTACGTATCAATAATATTACAAAAAAATAATGGCATCCCAAAGTGAAGCCCACTTTTTGCAACTCTGAAATCCAATTTTCTGTTAGTTTTAACCATGCCTGTCATTGCAATGTCATGACTGAAAAGACCAAAGTGCATGAAAGACTCCGGTTATTCAGTATACGGCTGAGTTCAAAGAGGACACTTTAAAAACTCTGTCTTTTCTGCTCAAAGACACCCATTAAATGTCCATGTATGACATTGTTTCCCTACCGCCATATGAAGCCACCCTGCCACATCATCTTAAATTACTAGAATGGATACACGCCCACATAAGTGGTTGTAACGTAAAAGCACAGTAAAGGAGTTCCTGGCCAAGATAACAGCATTATTCTACATAAAATGAAGAATGCACTTTGTTTCAAATGGAGCAAAACTGACCCAAAGCATGATGTGGCCACTACCTCCATCCGGCTTTCATCAATCAATAACACGTTTCCGCCAAAGTTGGCAAATGTTTATAACATTGAACCATGTCTGGATGTGTACTTAGTAGGAGTGAAGATTCTATTCTGTCACGCATCTCTGCAGTCAGAGTATAATTCCTGAAATTTTAATTATTGTTATGGGTCTTTGCAGCACCGCTGCTGTACAATTATCTTAATTCATCATTTTTTCTGTTGTGTGGCACCAAGATATCTATTATCTTTGGATTTTGTTTTTGTTTTTCTCGCTACTAAAATAATTGGGATAGGAACATTCCCTCTAGAATAATTTTTATTTCCTTCTTTGGTGCAGTTCGTCGGGTCAGGTACAAACACAATTATTAAACGTTAGTATTAACACTTAAAAGAATTAATGTGGTCTTTGGTTTTGTTACAGAAGTAACAATGTGTTGTCTGTTGACATCTCAATGGTGATAGTGTTGTGGAAAAGAAACAGGATAGTTGACTTACTTAACATCTATGTATTTTTGGAAGTAGGTTATTAGAAGGTAGTTTGATAACTGTGTATATTTTCAACCTATTGCACTGTTCCAAACTATCAATTAAATACTGTTGCGTATTAATTTTTAGCCAGGCAGCACTATGCTCTAGTGAATAAGAAACAGGGAAATTAAAAGCAAGAACAGAATGCCTCTTTTTCACAGTAAAAGCTCTATACGTATAGAATGTTAATGCCCTGTGTGTGTTTAAGTAGCAGTTGTAACTAACTGTTCACCATAACATTTCTGTTGGGCTTTCACAGTGAGGATTATACATTAACATTATAATTGCTGGTCTTTGCTATATTACATAGGGTAAACAATTGATTATTTTGTGATAGTATGTTTGAATGGGGTTGCACTTTTTTAGTTGGTAAACCAAGATTGGTTGTATCCTCTGTTATTGTGTGAACACACGGTCATAAAATGAAGTCATACGTTCTGTTGAGTGTTGTTGTGATTCAGGTTCTCTTTTGAGGGAATATTTTGGTTTTATATTTCAGCAGTGCTTCCCACCGCTGAGCTACAATGAATGACATGTGACAGTGCTTATTGTATCTGGTTGCTAATGTGCCATGTGCGTCAACCTGACTTGCCGTGGTTCTTTTTTAGTCATGAGATTGCAGCCCAAAGCAAATGGCATTATTATTTGCTATCTATATTGTCTGTCTAAATATGACCAAATGCATTTTATTGAAGTCCATCCACCACATTAATGTCTCCCGAGGGAGCTCTTTAGACGTATTTATCATTCCAGCATTATCCCCCTTCAAGAATGACCCAGATGGGCTGGTCTTCCTGATTTGGTTTGAATTCATCCAAAAAAAAATTGATATTTTTAGACCACGACAGCTGGTGACCTGCAAGGATGAGAATTTTTAACCATATTGCAAAAAATGATTTTATTGCATGGGATCTTTAAATGCAAACAATTCAATAAAAAGCAGTTTAGTGCTAT
This sequence comes from Stigmatopora argus, assembly GCF_051989625.1. Taxonomy (NCBI): domain Eukaryota; kingdom Metazoa; phylum Chordata; class Actinopteri; order Syngnathiformes; family Syngnathidae; genus Stigmatopora; species Stigmatopora argus. Next base: position 3,347,627 of record NC_135391.1, read on the forward strand.
TTAGCTAACCAGTCTTTTACTTTTATTTTCATTATTGCATCTGGGGGCTTTCAGATGGTGGACACAGAAAATAGTTCGGCTTTATGTATAGTGGTTTCCATTTTTTTTGTTTAAAAAATGTCTCTAAAAATGTATTTTTAAAATTAAATATTAAAAAAATATATAGCTTTTTTTCCTTTCCCCTATGTAACACGATGTACTTTATCTTCATTTTTGCATCTGGGGCTTTAGGATGGTGGACACAGAAAATAGTTCGGCTTAATGTATAGTGGTTTCCATTTTTTTTGTTTAAAAAATGTCTCTAAAAATATATATTTTTAAATTAAATATTTAAAAAAATATAGCTTTTTTTCCCTTTCCCCTATGTAACACGATGCTCCAGAGAAAAACTTGTTTGTGCAGTCATGGCAAATTGGCTTCATTGTAAAACTTACAACTGTGGTGACAGTACTGGAATTTCAGGCTTTGCTAAAGCATTAAAAAAAATATGAATTTTCATACAACAGGATTATCAGTTTTCATATTGATTGGCTGTCGCATCTTCTTCTGAATGTGTTTTTGTTGTTATTGAAGGTGGCTTGTTTAAGGGCATTTTTTGAAATTACTAGTAACTAATCCATGGTTCACCAATTTAAATGCTAGGCTCCATCTTGCCTATTTCCCACAAGAGGCTTCTCTTACTTGCAACAAATTGAATTGAGAAATGGTTTAATTTGTATGAATTACGCACAACTGCGATAGTATTTGTTTGATTTTAATTTTAATTTTGTCTTTCCCATCCAGGTGGTTGACAAGCTGGAGAAACACATTCAAGAAATGGACGACGGCAGTTACATCGAGTTTGATGTGCCGGAGTTCAGCAACACCGTCCTGACTCAGCTCAACGAGTTGCGACTGCAGGGCAAGTTATGTGACATCATCGTCCACATCCAGGGTCAGCCATTTCGCGCCCACAAGGCCGTCCTGGCAGCCAGCTCGCCCTATTTCCGAGACCACTCGGCTCTCAGCACCATGAGCGGCCTTTCCATCTCCGTCATCAAAAGCCCCGAGGTGTTCGAGCAGCTCCTGGCCTTCTGCTACACGGGCCACATGTCCCTGCAGCTGAAGGACATTATCAGTTTCCTCACCGCCGCCAGCTTTCTGCAGATGCAGGTCATCATCGACAAGTGTACTCACATCCTCGAGAGCATCCACTCCAAAATTAGCCTGCCGGTCAACACCTGCAGCCCGGAGAAGGACGATTCTCAGGGCGGTCGCAACGGGGTCAACGACAGCAACCTCTTTGTCAACCCCACGCAGATATCCCCCCCTTACTACTCCCGTCAAAGCCACGCGGGACACGAAGCGCGCTTGGACCTGGCCGCCAAAGGCCTGGCTCGGGGTCGACTGCAACAAGAGGAAGGCCAATCGGATCGCGGCAGCACCGACAGCGTGTCGGAGCACGACGCCCCGATGGAAGGGGAAATGGAGCAAGTGGAACTGATCGGCAAGGACGGCCAAGTCACGGACGTGCACGTGAAAGTGGAGAAGACCGAGCGGCCCACCTACTCCGACAGTTCCTCGGCCGGGGACGACGGCTACCACACGGAGTTGGTCGATGGCGAGCAAGTCCTGGCCGTCAGCGTGGGTTCTTACGGCCCGGTAATTCAGTCCGCCGCCTACTCCTACTCCTCCCCGTGCTTCGTCAACCTCAACAGCTCCAGTCCGTCCCGTTCCATCCTCAGCGGCTTCAGGGGCGGCCGAGCCAGAGCGAAGCGCCCCTTAGCCATCCCGGCGGCGGGACTGAGTCACGGCAAGCAAGGCGGGGACGACGGCGAGGCCGCTGCGGGGCCCACGGTGTTGGAGAACGACGTGCGAGAGCGAAGCCTGAGGAGCCAGTGGTACCCGTACAACGAAAGACTCATTTGCGTCTACTGCGGCAAGACCTTCAATCAGAAAGGCAGCCTGGACCGCCACATGCGCCTGCACATGGGCATCACCCCGTTCGTTTGTAAATTCTGCGGCAAGAAGTACACGAGGAAAGACCAACTGGAGTACCACATCCGCGGCCACACGGACAACAAGCCCTTCCACTGCCAGATCTGTGGCAAATGCTTCCCGTTTCAGGGCACCCTCAACCAGCACCTGAGGAAGAAGCACATGGGAGCGTCCGAGGGCAACAATCACGTGGACTCCCCGGAGAGGACGGAGGGAAGCTCGGGTCCGAAAGACCAAGACGAAGGCGCCGAGGGGATGGCCTACGAGGCGCAATACGCGGAAGAGGCGCCGATCGACGACGCCGAGGAGAGTTCCAAATGCAGTCCGGAAGAGGCTCAGGCATCCAGATGTGATTATTAGGATCTGCTTCAGGTTCAAGAAGCTTTAAGAAATGTTTAATTTCAAATCAACGTAAGGATTTTTTGTTTTGTTTTGTTCAGCTCTCTCTGCTTTAGACAAGATTTCTTACTTTAAGGGGTGCTGCCATTTTTTGTGAACGCTAGGTGTCAAATACGGAGCAAAGCGAGTTATCGTACTTGACCTTGCCGTGGTCCTGATTACGTAACACCCTCCCCCCCCTTTCTCTCTCTGTCTCTGGCCCCCCTTAGGCTCCCAGATGATTTCTCTTTATATCTTTCCATGTTTTTAAAAAAACATATTTACAGAGTTATATAGGCATGTTGCAATAATTGAAAATGTGAAAGCTCTGGTAAGATGCTTGTCATATCACCTTTTTAAACCTGACCTGTTTTTGCACATACGGCCACAGGAGGTCACTCACTCACTAGGAATGATCTTTTTTCTTTTCTTCTATATATTTTTTTCAATTGCAAAGCTTTTTTTGTGACATCCGTTCAATACCTCATGATACAACTAGACATACTCACTCATCACAGTATTTTCTCTACAATGGAACTTACTTGGTTCTACCTCATAGCCAATAACCTACCGGGCACCCTCACACACTGTAAGAAATCAATTTTATGATCTATGTACAGTATTTTGCCAAACCGCGGGAAGAATATTCTCAAAATGTAACGACTAGGTTGACAGTCCTTGACGGTCTAGGTCGGACGTGCATCAAGGGCGTGTGTTAAACGGAGTACATTTAGTTTGCTAGCGTGTTTGTCATGAGAACATTTAAACAAGACAGAATATCAATGGCCCAGTGTACTTAACCATTTATACCAGTTTTCTGTCTTAAGTGTTTTTAATTTTCAAACCCCCAAAAAACATAATTTGTAACTTGTCACTAATACTTGTGGTATACTGCACCATAAATCCTAGGTTTTAGATACTGTGAAAAGAGGCTCTGTAGTATGTAAAGTCCAACATATATCCCCGAACTAAGAGTTATAATTCAAATATGAATTTGCAACTCAGTTTGACTCGAGCTAGGTAAGCTACTCATTCTTAGCAGTTTTAAAAACTCTGGTTAAATTCACGCACGGTATAACAAAAGTACTTATAGCAATGATATGCAAAAAGAAAGAAAAAAGCAAAGGAATCTTAGCCATTTTGACATGGTTTTTCTTCCATTTTTTTGTTTTTTAGGGCACTTGTGTTTTTGTTTTTTGTTTTCCCCCTCTTTGTTTATGTTCTTTCTATCCTACCTGCCTGATTGTTGTCTGCATTAGTGCAGGCCAAAAATCTAAATGTAAAGACCAAGGTTGTCTTCAGCAATCAATACCACTTTTTGTTTGACATGTGTGGCTAAAACAAGAGATAAATGTTAAAGTGAAAAGTACGTGATACAAAGTATTGATGCACTTTGCATAGTGGGCGGGTGGGATTAATGTCTTGAAACAGATTGGTAATCTCTTTTTTTTTGCCCCTATCAAGAGTAGTACAGCGCAACCCTCACGGCAGTAACAAAATAATGAGACTGCAATGGCTACAAATCATTGTATTTTATCGGTTTTATTGAACCATTGGGCAGTGGGTCGTATACGAAGACTGTTTTTTTTTATATCCGTTGTGATTTCAGAGTTGATTCTTAAAAGGCACTTCTAAGGCCTAACTGATTATTGCTTGATAGAAAAATTTGCTCATTTGACGCTCACCTCATGTGGGCTTTTCTTTAAAACCACATGGTTGTCTTATTTTCCATCCAAATGGGTTCACGCCTTTTCCTCTGGTGCAATTTTGCTGTTTTAGCAGCAATATGTCATGGTTTTTTTTGCCAAGTTGGAACAAAGGGCAATCCCTTATTTTCTCTTGTGCGGTCATTCTATTGTTTGTTTTGTGTGTGTATGCATCATTTGGAAATACGGTTAATTTTCTGGCGTCAAGTGTATTTTTTTTTTCAATTTCGCCTCGATTCTGTCAGTGATTTCCCACAAATGAATTTGTACGTGGAAAGGTGCAAACTTCAATTCTTTTGTGCCATGGGTTCACACCAAAGATTAGCACATTTTCTGGGTGTGTACATTTTTGACTGTACATCATAGGTGAATGCGTTTAAAGATGAATGGGCGCTTAAACTGTAGGCCGATTTTAATTGTTATTGGAAAATGTACGCTCCCAACTCAAAACAATCATTTTTATCAATCGGAAAAATTGGTGAGATTAAGGCTAAACTAGAATTAGCAACTTTTGATTGAAGCCATAAATAGATGATAGTTCAATTTTGTGCAATAGGTAATGTAATTGTGTGAAGCCGATGTTAACCAATGAGAGAGTCCTTCACATAAGTGGCATTTAAACCTAGTGCCTTCCACAAGCTTTATATTTTCGGGTTTGGCACTTAGAGTTATGTGCCTCCATTTTTTTTTTGGATTGAATTAAGAGATTTGATGACATATAGCCACATGTATTGTTAAATAGTAACAAGATGAAATTAGGTATCTCCAATGTGTCATTTTCTACTTTTCCCCCAAATCACGGCCAACCAACCCCTTCTTCTCTTATCAATGGAAAGAGTTTTTTGCCTGTTTTTTTTTTTTAATTGTCCTAGGACAAATGACTATCTGAGGTAGCAAGTGATAACAATCAAACGAGGCTATTACGCCTGTACTCAGAGAGATTTGTTGATCCCTCCACTCTAGCCAGTGAGGACAATCCCATCTATGTGCCGTACTTTTTCACTCTGAATGCATGGGAAAAAAATGCATATCTACTTCCTTCTCCCGCTCCAACGCTGTTGGACGAGCAACTGCTTGAATATTTAGTAAAGTATGTGTGCATTTTAAATGAAATTTTAACAAAAACAAACAAAAAAAATAGATAAAAGCGCGTACCCTATAGCATAGTTAAATTGCACGTTTCTCAACCACACAATTGTATACAATTGCCAATGGATACTTTGTAAAAGAAAAAAAAAACTTGAGTTTTTCAATTTTAGTCATTGATTGTGCACTTACCAGTTCCGTCAAACGTACATAAAGTATAACAGTCCATCTGGAAATCGTATCTATCGAGCTATTAATGGCCTGGTGTGCTTTTGGCAGGGGCCTTTACACGTTTAAAAAGATGCTTTTTTTATTGACTAATAAGTTTTTTTTCCTTATCAAATGAGTATATAAGTCCATGTATAGGTAAATGGCGGGGGTATTGTTTAAATGCTTTTTAATGTAGCTATATTTACTTAGGTTATAGTACACACACGAAACCAACCGACCTTGACGTAGACTATAGTTGCCGTTTTTGTCAATTCCACTTTCAATGCCGGAGATGCATTATGGGCCACGAGTAATCAAAAAGGAAGTGTTTACAGGGAAGGCTGTCAGACTACTTTTTTGAAATTGCAGCTCATCCTCTTCTTAAACTCACTTCAGGTAGTTTACAAACACTGATATCGGCTTAGAAAAATCTTAAGTCTTCCATAGCTTTTTTTTTGTCAGTTTCTGTCCACTGTGTTTTATTCCAAGAAAGCAATAAACTTTTATAAAAGCAGTGTATTGGGATTAGCAAGCCTATCCAATTATTGGCCCGTCAGATTAGGAAATTAACAAATGTCAGGGAACTGTTCAATTCAAATAGAACCAGGAGGATTTGATATTGAATTGTTTTTGTATACGTGACAAGTTGGATTCCTCTTTAGAAGAATGATGTGTTTAAGAGAAGAAGAAAAAAGTGTGTCCATGATCAAAATCTCGCGGTAGTCGGTGAACTTGCAACAACAACAAAAAACAGTCATCTTCTCAAGCTGTGTCAAAAAATAACGAAAGGGATTCAAAGGGCAGTTTAGCCACGTTTTTTGGGAGTGGGCCGTGTGTTGTCATGTTCTGCTTTGGTGGACTTTTCCGGCTCCTCGCTTGCAAAAAAACTCAGTCGCATATGGTCAGCATCAACTCCCTCAACGCACTATGTCTCTGGCTCATGTATTTGGGGACAAGGCAAAAAAAAACTGAACTTTCAACTCAGGGTGTATAGAGTTTTAAAAAATGGTCTCATTAGGCAGCATCCTTTGTTCGTGCACTTCTCTTCAGGTGTCCTCAAGTCAGTGGTTTCCGTATATTCTTCCTCAAGTTCTCGATGAGTCCATTCTGTTCCACGTGCAGATCTGAAGCTAGAAGTCCAGAGAAGGACCACCAAAAGTGGGTTCATGACAGCACATGTGCCCAAAAGCCTCAGTTTTTTGTCCACTCTCCACACAACCTCACAACCCAACTGTGAACCTCAGAACTCTACTGTTTTGTACAACTATGAAGTAAATGAAGCTAGCTCAAGCGGACGTATCTATTGCCATTTATTTGAGTTTTATTTTATAGCATGAAATAAAAAGTATATTTATTCAAATGATATATTTTACTCATAATCATTCTGTGCAGCTTCATTTTGGTTCTTAAGCTTGTAAATGGCTTTTTTATTAAGGAAAAAATGTCAACAGAAAAAATGCGTTTGTAAAATAAAGACGCTGATTTGGCAAATTCTGGTCTTTATTATTGACTGCTATGGAAAATTTGACTTTTTTTTCCCTTACACTAACTTCCCAAACTAAGTACTATTATGAAACGCAACAACCTTGAGATTTCAGGTGAACTATTTCACATTTGCTACAATATACCGTATTTTCTCGCATATAAGCCGTATTTGTATGATGACGGAATCAAGGGTATGGCTTATATGCGCACAAATTAGACTTGACATGCACAAAAACTGCAAGGTAACAAAGACGAAACGCCATGATTCAAACCAATGTGGCCGATAAGGTCATTTATTTAAAAATAGAGCAGATAAAACGGTAAACGAAATTAATTTTGACATCTATGAATGAAATTCAAGAAATAAAGTATACTCACTTGTGCATGCCAATGCTCGCTCAGGTCACCGCCATCTTACCGTAGTTAAACGTGTTCTGACTAACCAGACACAAGTAGCCTTGATACATGTGTTCGTAGTGTTTACCATGTCAGCACATCCCAATAATTGTTAAGGCTGATTGAAAGTCTTGCGGTCGATCATTAAAATATCAGCCTACTAGATACCTGCGTAATGTGTATCTCATGCTATTATTTCACCCAGAGACTTGGTGAAAACTAGACCGCTACGGACACATTTCCTGGTTGTAGTGCTCACGTGTCTTCCTTTTTGAATTTGTCTATTTTCAGGCAACACCCTTTCGGAATGTGCAATCCAGCAGATGATCCTTTCGATTCATACAGTATTTCAGAAATAGCAGGTGAGATGATTTTTCTTAAGATTTTCCCTTCAAAGTAACACATTTGTGCTCCCTATTAAAACCATGAATATAGAGGTGTAGAGGGGGCGTCTTATACGAGAGAAATTGTAAAATTCTTCGATTTTAAGGGTATGCTTATACACGGAGATGGCTTATATGTGAGAAAATATGGTACTTCATTTGCATTTGCATCTGTAAGGATTATTCCATCCTCTAGAGGGAGCCAAATATCAACTTCATTTATTTTGAGAAATGTATCTATAAATGACAGTAGGGTTTTCAACGTAAAAAAGCAACCGTTCTCTTTTAAAAAAAAAAAAAGTAACAAATTGAAAAAAAAGGAGGTTCTGTTTCATTAGCACGAGTAGGTTAAATTTTAGGTAGCAAAGCTGTAGCTGTTTTGTTTTGTTAAACTCATCTTAACTACCAAAGATCAAATCGTGCCAATTCTTAACAAACCCCCTGAAAGTTTAATGAGATACCGTAAAGAGAGTCAAACAAAATAACAGTCAGTGGAATTCTCAGAAATGAATCATTATGCTGATGTTAGACTTTTCTCCTTGTTCATTTTTTCCTTTATTAAAACAGAGCCTATTTGTTTCCGTACTGGAACTAATCCCTGTTTCCTGTAATTTTGACTCATTGACAAAAAATGGTCTGAAGGTCGTTGGTCTACTACTTTAAATCGTTTAGACTAAATTTTATAATACAGCTAGCGAGGACCATCCGTTACAAACTATTTTTTGTACATTTATAGATATATGTTCTTTCTATTAGAAAGTTGTCTATAAATGTATCTACTTGTAGTAAAGCTGTTAATTCATTAGTTGCTTAATATTTTGGCAGACAGAATTAAACCATAAACACGAGGCACCCGTACTCTAAAGGATAAAATGATGCAGAGGAAAATATCATTTGAGTATCTTTATTTGAAGACTTCCCTCAAGTTTCCCGCAGACGATTGTATACACAACTTGAGATTCTTTGGAAGAACATTAAGATAGAAATTCAGCATGAAAGCACAGTCAAGGCCTGTGAGACTATTAAAGACAATTTTGCACATATCCACAGTTGGAAATGATCTCAAATGCTGGGCCTTTGGGGAAAAAAATGGAAAGAAAGTGGAAATTTGAAGTTGCACCAAACAATGAAGTATCTATTCTTCCAAAGAGACCACATTATTCCTTTTTTCCAATTTCAGGCATTCTTAATAATTCCCATATGGATTGCAATCATCTAACAGAAGCAAAAGGTTGACTTTTGAATGAAAGGAAACATCATTTTCACCTATTGGCGTGCAGTTTTTTATTTTTTAGTTGATTCGGAAGAATGGAAAATAAGAGAAAAGTAGTCTGAGAGCCACTAAATTCACTTAAAAACTTGATGCCAAAGTACATTAGGTGACTTCATGCTTCTGGATAAGTTCAAGTAATATTTCGGTGCTCGTTAATGAAAGATTAAGGATATTTGAAATCAGGGAGTGTGTGTGGATTAAAAATAAATACAATTTGAAATTATATTTTAATCAAATTCCAAGAAAAAACATATTGCGTGTATGTTTTTTTGTCTTTATTGTATTTTTTTTTGCTACTGCAATTCATACTGCAGAAAATACTTTCCTCATTTGAATTTGATTGACTCTATTTATTTGTTCATTCATTTTTAAATACAATTTGAAATTATATTTTAATCAAATTCCAAGAAAAAAACATAGTGCGTGTATGTTTTTTCGTCTTTATTGTATTTTTTTTTGCTATTGCAATTCATACTGCAGAAAATACTTTCCTCATATTTGAATTTGATTGACTCCATTTATTTGTTCATTCATTTTTAAATACAATTTGAAATTATATTTTAATCAAATTCCTTGAAAACACTGTTTTTTCGTCTTTATTGTAAAAAAAATTTGGTACTGCAATTCATACTGCAGAAAATACTTTCCTCATATTTGAATTTGATTGACTCTTTATTTGTTCATTCATTTTTAAATACAATTTGAAATTATATTTTAATCAAATTCCTTGAAAAAATGTTTTTTCGTCTTTATTGTAATTTTTTTTTTCTGCTGCAATTCATACTGCAGAAAATATTTTCCTCATATTTGAATTTGATTGACTCTTTATTTGTTCATTCATTTTCTGAACCGTTTATACTCGCAAGGGTCGTGGGGGTGCTGGAGCCAATCAGCCAAACGAGCACATGACAAAATTAGCGTACAATTAGCCTAGCATGCGTATTTTTGGGGGGATGTGGGAGAAACCTCTTTCACATTGTTATAGTTCCCTAAAATAAATGAACCCTTACAATTGTCTTATGATGAATGTTTACAGGTCTCAATCAAACAATTTGTTTTGCGTTTTTTACGGGTAAGATAAGATGTAGCAAGACGTAAAAATGTGAAGAGACGTGATAGGGCAAAGGAAAATGTTTCTGTGATGCTTCAAGGAAACGCACTTTTGCAGATGTAAATTCTGAATGCTCAGGTTTGACAACTGGGGAAATGTGGTCGTCTTTTTTGCTGACTTTGCACTGGGTCAGCGCTTGGTTTTCCATGTTGGTTGAAGTGTAGGGTTTACACAGGCTAACCTTGCTAAAGCTTTTCCATGGCGTGGAGTCCAAACATGTGTGACGTGTTGTTTCTGTTTATGGAGACAATGAAACATTTTGCCAGAGTCACCACAAATTGCGTTAAGTGAACGGGTTGTGGGATGTACAGTAAATGTTGGTGACTGGAAAATTTGCTGCCATATTTTTGCATTTGTCGCTATTGCAACACGATAGCATCAAATTTTGTGTAAAGTTGTCGTCACAGGAATTCTTTTGCAATTGTTTTCATTGGGGAAACGCTGGCATCCAAGTATGACATGATGGCTTATTTTTTCGTCACTGTGAAGTCATTACGGGTTCATTTTCCAGCTGTCTTTGGAAAAGTCGTTGACACTTTTTGTAGAGTGAAGGAAGCCTTTTCTGACACTGGTCACGTCTGCTGGATGCGTTACTTGAACAAGCCAAGGCTGTCACATTTCATTTCTCATTTTCTAGCCCGTTAAGGCCATACTACAATCCCTTTATTTTGCCTCAGCAGGAATTCTGCCTGTGGCACACACTGTGTAAACTAACTTTATACAGATGGAGATAATTCTTTATTTTCAACTACTGTGTATGCTATGTGATTATTGGGCCGTTAAAATAAACCATTTTTATTTATACTATAGCCACAAACAACTGCGGTGTAAATTAGAAGCAGCTTACTGTGCGTGTGTGTCGTGTATCTATGTATGTAAATATGTATGTATGTATATATAAATATATATATATATATGTATGTATATGTGTGTGTATATATATGTATATATATGTGTATATATGTCTATATATGTGTGTATATATATGTGTATATATATGTATATATACATATGTATATATACATATATGTATATATATGTATATATATATAAATATATTTATATATATGTGTGTATATAAATGTATGTGTATACATGTGTGTATATATGTATGTGTATATATATGTATATATATGTATATGTATGTGTGTATATATATGTGTGTATATATGTGTATGTATATATGTAAGTGTATATATGTGTATATATATGTATATATGTGTATATATATATGTATATATATGTATATGTGTATATATATATATATATATACACATATATATATACATACATACATACATTTTTTTCCATTAGAAACTTAGGGGAATCTGTTATCTGTACATTTTTTATTGCAATTTTCCTTCATAACAAAATGATCTTTGACATTATATTACAAATATCTTATGTACAAAACAAAAAATTTGTTTCCAATCACATCAGCAAACCTCTCGATTTATACATTAAATACAATGCTTGTTTGGTGCAAGCAAATTGGTGGATAACTTAGGGTTCTTAGAATTCAAATAAAAAGGAAATGCAACAATCTGTATGTCACAAAATCCAACTTTAAGGAAAATCAAAACGGACTTATTTTATGGAACTACGGAATTTGAATGATAAATTTCCAATTAGAATGAAGCAAAATATAACTGTCATGGGATACATTTCCTGTGTCTGATCCTGCATTAGCACAAATGGATATATGTAATGCGGAAACTATTTTTGGAAGGTTTCTGTTTTAAAAAACGGAACAAAAAAAATAACAAGTGATTCCCTTTTAAAAGTTTGGATAAACTTTGGCAGTTTTGTGATATAGTCACAGTCTAGAGGTCCCCCTTTAGGAGTTTTGGTCAGAAGCCCTTGAGAGTACTTCAATGTTCTTCTGCTTGTGTGGGTTTGTCTATGCAATTTTCTCCATCTTCTCTTTACATTCCAACCGCACGCGTACATGTTCGATGAATTGAACACTCAATCGACCATGTATGACAGACTGAAATGTTGTTTTTCTTGGGTACATGTGCTTGGATGGGTTTCAACTTCCCTCTAACAAGGAAAAGCAGTATAGAAAATAGATTGTTTTCTTTTCTACAATGAAAGAGAAACTTTATCTCTACACAATAGACCAACTGAATGTCATATAATGAACTTTTAATATAATTATTGTACCTGGTTTGTTCCCTGGACAGACATTCCAGTTATGATGTGAGTTAAATTTCCAGTTAACAGGCAGACAAATACATTTTAATTTCATCTGTCTCTGACCATGACGTAAATGCAGTGTCTTCTAAATTCTAATTTTTTTTATGGGTGATAAGAGAAACATTTCACTATAAAGTCTTGTACAGTACCTGAGCAATGAACCAATTGAATTATTATCGGAAAGTAAAGTGGTAATAGTAGCGCACAATGAGAATTTTTCACCATTGGTCTTTTGTTGGAGGGAAACTGAGGAATGAAGCCATGTTTTTGTTTTACAATAAGTTAGTGGAAAGTGTTTGCATTTGGACGAATCATCATAGTAACTCTCTTAAGCGAATAAGCTCCTCCCCTGAACTCCGCCCAGTAAACTCCATCTTGGTAACGGCTTCGGTAATGTCCTCCTCTGTACCAGACGCCATTTAAATTGGAATGGGCGCAGGAGTTGTACCACCAACCTCCCTTTTGGTAGTGGGCGCAGTTTCCTGGGGGGTTGAGAAGGATTAGTATTTGAAATTTGTCACGGAGGTGCTTTTTATTGAGTCCTACTTACCTGTATAGGCATCATGGTCTCTATCCAGTGTTGTGAACTGTTTTCCGTTGTGCCAGGTGAGGGAGTCGCCGGCGTTGCCATGGTAACGCCCGACTCGTAGTTTGTAGTAGTCAGCCTCGGCCTCCACCCTGAAGCTGGCGTACTCGGCAAAAACCTTTCTGCCCGACCAGTCCTCCAGAGTGACTAGAAGTTTGTAGGTTCCCTGGTTGGTCAGCCAGTAGATGTTTTCCAGGCCCAGCCAGTATTCGCCATCCATGTTTCCAAATCCTTGCTAGGAAGTGGAGAAATCATTGGTATATTTAGGTTTTTTGTTGTTGTTCTTATTTTTCCTTGATTGGGATTCAATTTGAGAGTGGGGGTCGAAATTTGATTGTTTTTGTTTTAATTAAAATATGTTCTTTTAGTGGATGTGGTGGTCCCCAAGGGGTGTTAAAGCCATTTTTTGGCATGTCTCTCAGATGGCTGTTAAGGCTGCCAAAAATTAATTGACTAATGAATTGAAAGATTTTCTGATAGTTGTTAGATAATTTAAAGACATGAAAATGTGTCCAAATTCTCTTTTTTAGTCTCTTATCGGCAAATATTATAGATTTATAGTATTACTGTTAAAAAGGTAGGCAGCATGTTTTATCATTTTTAATGAAAAGGGAAAAAGGTAAATATTCTCTTTTATTTACAAAAAAGACGGAGTAAACATTTTCATTTTCAATTTCATTTTTGGGAAATTTAGATATTTTGGGATAAAAACATATCAAAATATTTTTTTTCTTATTAAATGTGTACTTAGTACTTATTTAATATTTTTTGAACCAGGTAAGAATAGTAATTGTTCTCTATACATACTGTCATAAAACATAAAGTTGACACATGATTTACTTTCGAGGAATTAGTGTGGCGGGCCAGATTTGGCCCCCGGTCCGCCTGTTTGACACCTGTAAACTAAACTAACAAAGCTGTATTGGCCTGAGCTCGCTTCCTTGGCTAACAATAGGCATGTTTATTCCAACACACCTCTTAAAACGCTCAGGTTACACTCAATTAAATGAACAATCCCTTCCAATTATTTTTTATTTGGGTTTTATTCCTTGCGTGGACCATTCTCGGAAGCTAATAACGAATTTAACACATCTTTGAAGTTGTTTATCAACAATAACCAATTGTTGTAAATGGAGCGAATGAGTCATGTTGGACTCGCATTCAGTAAGTGTTTGTTTGGTGATTTTGTTATTGGAAACAAAGCGAGCCGCCTAATCCAAAGTCTTACAAAGTTTTTTTTCGAAAACTCACTGGCTAGTCGACACATGCTTTGAATCACAAAACGCTCGTTGCGATGAGCACATGAATGCAATTTCTCATCTCTGGAGGTTTAAGTATTTGGTCTAGTAAATATATGTTTCTGTATACAAATCTTACACAGCCACCTTTCAGATATTTTTACTTTTCAATTTTTCTGGTAAAGGTAATTCTTAAGTCAATTCACTAAACCAGATGATGGGATAAATGAGTCATTCTTTACGCAAGCACGACTTGAGACACTCTGTTAAGCGCTCAATGATCCCTTCCCTTATTTGTTATTTTTGCGCATCTGGTTAGCGTCACTGCCCCGTTTGAGAAACCAGTTGGATGCTTGATTGGGTGTGATGTACGGGTGGGCACCTTGTAGGTCTCCCAGTTCCTGAAAAAGTTGACGGAGCCGTCCACTCTCCTCTGGATTACGGTCCAGCCGCCTGGGTCGTGTCTCTGGTCACACCACACCTGCATTAGACGGTTGGCATTCTCGGGTTTTAACAAGTACATGCCGCTGTTGCTGTGGCCTTCGTCCAGAGCGTGTAGGCAGTCTCGGAATGGACCTGGACAGAAACGTAGTACTTTGTCAAGCGCAGTGGTTTCAAACGTGGAAGTGAAAGTGGCTTACTTGGAGGTCTGATCCAGTCTTGCCTGGCCTGTAGCTCATTCATAGCGTACGTGCAGAATTAAATGTTTTTATTATATCGACAAGGGCGAACAGAAGTTTGTGTGATCGAGTGTGTGCACTATACTACACTTTGCTGCTTTTCTTATTCATTCTTTCGACTTTTGCCTTCAATGTCGGCCAATAATAAACCTTGAAATATCCCAAA